>NC_139230.1:150403018-150491676 GCF_977018435.1 Lepisma saccharinum | reverse complement strand
GACTCATTCATTTCACATGATTTGACATGGTTATAGAAGAATATTGTAAAGCAGTTTCCAATTATTGTTTAGTTATGGAAACATAACATTATTTATGCAAGGAGAAGGAAAATCATTAAAAATTGCAACAATGGCTCCTTTATTTTTTGAAATTCCAAATTCTTAGAATTTCTATATTTTTATGTTATCAGAAGAGAGGTAATTAAAAAGTAGCTAATATGCATTATTTTGCTGAAATTGAAAATTAGTTTTGAGCCATTTGAAACAGCGTATCTCTGTCAGACCGCTTGCCGAAAATAAAATTCAGTAAGATTTGATAAAACAAAGGCAATACCTCGTGACCTTGCCAGCTTGTAGCCAGCATCTCAACTGAAAGGTAAGGAAATGAGTTCACTTGTGGTTGGAGGCACTGGCGTACGCAGGATTTTTTTTCGGGGGCTGAACTTCTGAACTTGGATGGTGCATTGGTGTGTTCGGTGGCGCAGGAACATTTTTCATCTGGGGTACAAAATTCGTTCTCCACACACACACACAAATATATATATATATATATATATATATATATATATATATATATACATACATATACAGGGTGTCGCAAAACTCTTTCAACAACGCTTGGGTGCTGGTAGATATCATAAAAACAAGTAACTTTTCCCTATAAAGTTTACCTCGAAAGCGCTTAGTTTCTGCGCTATAAGCGCTTAAAATCTATCCTGTACGTATGCAACCCAACACAGCAAACGCTTGCTGTGACATAACTACCAGGGGCGCGTGGCAGGGTTGCCACTAGCGTTCCTCGTTAAGAGAGACGACTTGAAAACAACAACTTGGGAGTCTTGCCTGAGCAAAATCCAAAATATTAATGATACTTTCGATGTTGTAAGAAGCATTGACAGTATTTATAAACTGACCAAGACAAATAATGGACAGACTGAAATTCAAGATTACTCATTCTAAAATATCTCCATAATTGATTGATTGATTTGGTTTATTTTAATTCGCTTTTCTGCCACCTTTGGTTAATCGCGAAGATGAGGATGATATGATGAAATAACAAATGACACCAATATCTAGGTCAGGATTTAAATCCGAGACACCTGGCGCCGTAGCGAGCTGTGCTAACCACATCACCACGGAGTGTTTCGTGTATCATGCAATATCAACAATTGCAAGGGACACGTGAGATAGGACGTGAAAATGACGTACAATGAGAAGAATAGAAAGTCATAAGAATTATCCTGGAAAATCATCTAGATGTCAAAATCCCGCTCGTTTGCTACAAAACGTGATTTCTAGGGTGAAATAAAAGTTAACATTTTGGTGTCTTCCGAAAATGTTACTCTTACATTTCAATGTCGATATCAAGTATATACAATGAATGATAGATATGTACAATTTATGACGTGTACTCAATGGTTTCCTTTTGATTATCTTTTTTCACGTTCGATGATAAGAATGGGAAGCAAAGACACAAAATGAGAAAACTAATTCCCACACATGGAAAGAGTGTAAATCACGAGGATTTCTCTTGGTGTACTAAAATCAAGCGATATCGTTAAGTGCGGAACAAACTAGTACATGCAGTTTGTACCGAACTCAATGTAATTCCGTTCAATGAAATGTTAATTTTATCCTACAACTTCTTTAATAGAGCATTCAAGATGAACCAGTTTGAGTGGAGAGAGAGAGAGAGAGAGAGAGAAAGGGAGAGAGAGAGAGAGAGAGAGGAAGAGAAAAAGAGTTTTTAATTCGCATGTTCCTAGTATTGCAAATAATTTTCAAATAAATTGTAATAACATTGCAGTCTGCATGTTCGAAACGAGGCAGCAAACACATCATGTTTACATTTGTTCGTTCGTGGATTTACCCTATCTCACGTGTCCCTTGCAATTGTTGATATTGCACGATACACGAAACACTCCGTGGTGATGTGGTTAGCACAGCTCGCTACGGCGCCAGGTGCTAGTGGCAACCCTGCCACGCGCCCCTGGTAGTTATGTCACAGCAAGCGTTCGCTGTGTTGGGTTGCATACGTACAGGATAGATTTTAAGCGCTTATAGCGCAGAAACTAAGCGCTTTCGAGGTAAACTTTATAGGGAAAAGTTACTTGTTTTTATGATATCTACCAGCACCCAAGCGTTGTTGAAAGAGTTTTGCGACACCCTGTATATATATTATCATTACATACAATCTACTATATATATATATATATATATATATATATATATATATATATTGTTGTAATCCGAAACATTTATAGCTCTAGACCTCGTTTTGGGCTCATTTGGAATATGATGGAACTGAGAATCATAAGTTTGTTATTGCAAAGTAGCGAAAAAACATGCATCTATTCATTTTAATGCAGGGTGCGATTTGAAGGGTCGATAGGATTGATACCTCCCTTATTTTTAACCATCAAATTACTGGTTATAAATGACACATCTCAATAAGGGATCATTATTTCTAACCTACTCGTAAACTATATCGTACTTATGGTATTTCAGTTCACCATACCTACATACGTTGCTTACGTTACTGAATTTATGGCGACTGTGTACAGTGACGCCAATTTACACTCATGGGGTCCGAGCCCATACAATAATTTAGATACGTTATTTTTTTGTGAACTTGTAATTCAAGTGTTCGAGCCCACCCATTGCTTTTGAGAAGTTGTCGCCCCTGACTGTCTCTTTTTAAGATGCCATGCATTAATTAGCTCTAAGTGTTTTTCAGACTTCTGGTGTTTCACAAGTACTTTTCTATCGATGGGCTGTGCTAGTGATATATGTTGGGTCGCTTCGTCTTTTAATCCTGTTCGAGCGCTTGTTGAGATCTGCGGTGTTTTGTTGTGCCTTGAACAAGTCGAGATGGTACCTGAACGACTCGTGGTAGGTTAAGATTTGAAGGATTTGTAAAACATTTGACAATGTAGTTATTTATGATGGAATTTGCTCTATTCTAAGACTCTCTACAAGTACTGAATGTACTAATATGCAACACGAAATCCTTCGGTTCTTATAGCAAAACAAAAATTGACATGGTTACTCTTGAAACATTGAAAATGATTGATTCACCGTGAAGGAGGTCCCTAGTTCAAAAGTTAGATCAAACCATACGTTCGAAAGCAATTTCTTCAATCTTTCGTGCACATTATACCTAGGTAAATAGCCAGTTTGAAGACTTAAACTTATTTTCGCATGTAGTCCTATTAAATGAACACACATGACATTTAGATGATTAAAAACGTTTTTTCTATAGTGACATGTTAGGTGAACTTAATGTAAGCGAAAGCATGTGTGCGTCACTAGTTAAAGATATTCACATATACAAAGAAAATCCAAAACAGATTCCCACTTCACTCAAGGATTATGTGAATTCAATTCAAATTGTACCAATATCTACAGCTGAATGTGAACGCGGGTTCAGTGCCATGAATATAACCCTTACTGAACAGAGTAAGATTGGATCATAGAATGCATCGCCGAAAATTAAATTCGGTGATATCCCGTTGTTGGTGTTCTATTTTCATTAGATATGAGCTCCAATTGCCATTTTAAACGATCGTTTTAAAATTTATTCAAACACATAATTGGTTATCGAGAGTCATTTTAAGGTATTTTTTAACTTTATTACTGACCTTCATTTGATTTTTTATCTAAAAATTTCGGGGGCTGTAGCCCCTTCGGCCCCCCTGCGTAAGGTACGCCAGTGGTTGGAGAGGTGCGAGAAATAGAGTAAAATAGAAATTCAGTGCTGTCTGAGAGACAGTCCATAGTAGTTAAGCGTTAAGGTGAACCCCTACTATGTCGGTCGGCAAGGCCGATCAGTTTAGCCGAAATATGGGCACTTGTTGTAGCCGACTTACTGTAGTCACTTGTAGGCCTGTGCCGACTGGCCACACGTCATGCCGATTCCAAACCAGCTAGATGCTGTCTACTGCAATGGAAGCCGTAGGGACGCGCCGAACAATGGTTTCAGCTATAATGTGAGTCAGTAGAGTTTCAAAGTCGCAACATCCCATAAGGAAAAAGTTTCTGAACCTAGCGTCACATATGTACTCGTAATTTAAACTGTGTATATACTCTAATATCAAGTCTTTTATTAAATCATTTCCAATGTATTTATTTAGACTTTTCAGGCTTTTAACATCCAAATTCTCCGTGGACTCTTAATAGCACTAAAAAAAGAAAAATTACAGAAAAGCGCATCTTCCTCGTCATACGGTCACACATTTTCACGTGTGTTCTCTACTAGGTGTGGATAAAGTTTGTTTTTTAAGCCCACTTTACGCACAGAAACAACTAATTTATTACAAGGCCACTACATAACTACTGCTCCAGGGGCGTAACATACGACGGGTGCGAAACCTAAAGGGGCTCGAGAATGGGCACAGATTATTTTAGTATTTCTCATGTGTGAAATTTGAGCAAATTTTCAAGATAACTTGCTTGGACGCTTTTCTCCCCATTTAATCTTCTCTTGAGCAAATAGCACTTTCATCTTGCCTTTTTTTTCTCATTACCTTCTACCTCCGACTTTAACCAGTCATACTTCTAATAATGCATGATCCTGTATTACTTGAACTGGTACAAATAAGCTCCGAGAAATACATTAACTCCTCAATTCAGAATGAAGTGATGAACCTGCTTTGAAAGAAATTGGAAAACGGTATTATTAATGATATTAAATCTGCTCCTTTTTTTAACATTATAATAGACGCGACACAAGATATTACGAAAAATGACCAGTTGAGTCAAGTGTTTAGATGTGTGACAAATTTCTAGTGATGAGTGTGGAAGGCCACCTGAAGTGAATGCGTGCGAATGAAAGATGTTTGGGTTTCAGAGAAAGTAAGGATTGATTTGGCTTATTTTACATAGCTTTTCTTCCAATTTTGGGCATGAGGATGCGTGTTTGTATGATGAAATTGATGAAGAGACAGACAATCACACCGCACATTCGTTATTTCATCGATTACTTCAGCGCTTCAGATAATGACATTCGTTCTTTCATCGACTGATTCAGCGCTGGATCTATCGCAGCCCACCTCATTTACCACAAGTATGTACTGATGAATGCGATGTATTTTAGGAATTGTTGGTAATTGTAGTCTGTTATGAGAACGCTCTAGGTTGTGTGGTTTTATGACTTTGCATGGAGGATATGCATTTTATAGCATGTTGATCCTGTAGAACGCCCACATTCGAAACTTCAGTAGAAAAATCAAGAAAATAAAAAAAAGAAAACAACTGCGAAATAGTGCTTTTCAACAAAGATAAAAAAAACATAGCATAACCGTTTTACCGACCTCAGTGGCGAAGTGATTAACACAGCACGCTACAACGCCATGGATCCCGTGTTCCAATTCCGGCCTGGGCATTGGTGATCTTTGTGAGTGGCCGTTCATCAATTTCATCATACCATCACTCATCCTCATCTTCGCGATTAGACATAAGTGGCAGAAAAGTGAAGTAAAGTAAAGTAACCAAAATCAATCAACCAATCAATTATACCCGATTTGAATTATGTGCACATGCAACCGGAACTGATGAAAACTTTGTGAAGCACTTTGTTCATGTCAAGCACGCAAACATTTTATTTTTACTTTTGCAGTTATGTTATGCAGAATTTAGTATTGTTACTTACTTCTTGAATCTTGATTGTTCAATAAATGTTAAATGCACATTCATTAGTTGTTTTGCTGCAAATTGCTAACTTTTTAGAAAAGATAAACATCAGCCACACAATATGGATTTTTGTAGTTTTAGTCTGGTTTCCTAACCTAAACAGGGACCATTATGAGCACCGTTTTGTACTGAATGCAATTGTAATACTGTCCACACAGCAGCAAGAATATTATGACTGACACATGGCGTGCAGGGTGGGGGGTAAAATCATAACACACACCTGAATCTCCGACGTTTTAGTTAGGACAGTGATTTTATGACATAGTTACATGTCAGGACCGTAGCTTGAGGGAACGTGTGCTGGACGTCGTGTTTTTTGGGGATGTGGTAAAGGCATCCGCACCCTCCGAGAGAACGTCTTTTATCCGTCACTGGCCTTTACACATGCATTCCTTTGTGTGTGTCCATCGCCAATTTCATCTGATAAATCACTGAAACTCGTCGACACGACTATCCTAAAAACGTAGAAATACGACGCAAAATATGATAAGTATGAGAGACATTTGTCCTTCACTGAAGCTGCCACTGTTAATCATCAACAACCTGTAAAGCCACGAAGCTTTATTCTCGTACAGAGATTAATTTACAAATGCCTTCGGGAAACGTATAACCAGGGGCGCGTGGCAGGGTTGCCACTAGCGTTCCTCGTTAAGAGAGACGACTTGAAAACAACGTCTTGGTAGTCTTCCCTGAGCAAAATCCAAAACATTAATGGTACTTGCGATGTTGTAAGAAGCATTGACAGTATTTATAAACTGACCAAGACAAATAATGGGCAGACTGAAATTCAAGATTACTCATTCTAAAATATCTCCATAATTGATTGATTGATTTGGTTTATTTTAATTCGCTTTTCTGCCACCTTTGGCTAATCGCGAAGATGAGGATGATATGATGAAATAACAAATGACACCAATGTCTAGACCAGGATTTAAACCCGAGACACCTGGCGCCCTAGCGAGCTGTGATAACCACATCACCACGGAGTGTTTCGTGTATCATGCAATATCAACAATTGCAAGAAACACGTGAGATAGAGGAAATCCACGAACGAACAAATGTAAGCATGATGTGTTTGAGGCCTCGTTTCGAACAAGCAGACTGTAATGTTATTACAATTTATTTATTAGAAAATTGTGAACTAGCGCTATTGCAAATCGAGTTCATTATAAAAAGCAGGCTGAAAAGAAACAAAAATCTCCGGCAGATGAATATTCTTCAGCCACTTCGGTGACTGAGTACGTTTAGTGATCAACACATGATCTCTCTCTAGCGAATGTTCCGGACACGAGTTCCGACCTGGATAGTGCTGCCCACGAGACGAGACGAGACGAGACTTTGGTCTGTCCCGTCCCGTCTCGTGAAAATGCTGTCTCGTCTCGTGTCTCGTCTCGAAAATATTCGTTTGTCCCGTCTCGTGTCCCGTATCGAAGGGTTCTGTCCCGTCTCGTCTCGTCCCGTCTCGTTTTGTCTCGTCTCGTCTCGTAAAAGTGATCCGGGATATCATGCCAACAAAAGTCAAAAGTAGCAGAAACACGAAATATTTTTCGGGAAAGTGGGATAAAGCTCCAAATATTTTACCCATTGCGTGGTGAGAATAAATAAGGTTCGTTAATCATGGGGACATTAATATTAAAAATGCAGTTTGTTGGTTACTGATTGCTAGGTATCTTATGAAATCTACCTTGTGGTTTTTCTGGCTTCCATACAAGAGTGCTCTTTTCATTACTGCTATACCTTTTGGAAGTTTTGAAATGTTTTCCACTAGACCTTCTTTCTTTCTGAATGTCGAACTTCCGTGCACTATGAAAATGTACATTTCTTCTTTAAATTCTAAGCTTGGCGCTCGGGAGCAACAAAAAAGTTTTTAAATGTGTAGTACGAACACAAAAGACTATTTGAAATTTCAATACTTAGTGTATTACAAATAGAAAGCATTTATTGTTTTTAATATTGTTAAACATCTTCTATGACGTAAGTTTCAAAAAGTGTTTCTTTGTGATATTGTGCTGTTTCTTATGCTCAGCTTATGACGGACATACTTCTTTGTTTTCTCTTTAGCCTCTAAGTCAGATACCACCACCGCTTGATCTAATTTATCCTTCGGCAGGCACGCATTTAGAAATATATGTCGGGGGACGGTGTCCGAGTCAAGTGTTTCAGAAAAAATGATAATAATAACATTAACGACAACAATTAAGCAAATGTTTAAATTAATACATTAATATAATTCATAGGTCTATTCACTTGAATATGTAAATTAATCAATTCTATTATTGTTATTACATGAAATGTTACAAAGATTGTAGAAGAATAGTAATATAACAGCACGAATATTAGCTAATATCTAGCTTACGTGTAGTTAAGATCGCCTAAATTTGCATAAAAACAACTGTCCTGGCAAGAAGTTTAATGTCAAAAAAGGTGATGAATTGAATATTTGCTAAATAACAAAAAAGGATGTTAAGTCCACTTGACGAAAAATAAAATTCCTGATTAATATTTTATTCTCATTATTATAAGTAGTAGTGTACATAAATCTTCATTGATACTGTCATTCAAAGCCGTATGATCGCAATAAAATCCTTGTTCGGCATAAAAAAGTAACCCTCGATTATACTAAAGAAATATATTTTTGTTTAGCTAGAGCAAGGCTCCAGGAGGATGCAAGAAGCCGTTCCTGCAAAAGTGTATGTTGTACGAAGCGAAGAAACGTGACAAAACCACCACGTATGGAAGGCAAACCTGCATATATTTTATATAGCACATTTACAGAGCCGTGCCTCCTCAAGTTATAAAAATCCCAACTTCGATGATTCTTTTAGACATGCTATAGTTGAAAAAAATATGTTTAGATCCACCAAACGTGCATCATTATCAGATTATACATATAATGTGTTATTGGAATCAACATATTTGTGTAAATTGGGTGCCTCCCAATAGTAGTAATAACGTCGAGGTCTTGTAATCAAGGATCCCCGCGTTCGATACCCAATGGAGGCACAAAGTGGATCGGATCGCACTTTAAACTGTAGGTCGGTTCGCGATTTAGCCTATTTGCGAATCAAGTGGACTTCAAACCCAATATCAACCTTAAAAATATTAGAACCCACTAATTCACCCGCAGCTAAGTCAAATTTCACATATCCCTCTTCATCCTCGTTCATAAACGCTTTTGCATGTGGGTTGCATCCCACCAGGTGCGAGAAATGTGAAGAGTTATTCTTTCCCTGTACTGCGTTATTTCTTTTCATAAGAGTAAGGCTAAATTCTCGTTTTATCTGAACTTTTAAAAAATGTGCAAAATACGTCTCTATCTTTAAACAACCACCCTTTCTCATGTATGTGTAAAATAATCCCACTCTGTCTCAGAAAACCTCTTCCTACGATCAAATGAAGGAAACAACTCTCAAGTCTCAACAATTATAATTTTTCCTTAAATTTCCTGTCATTTATACAAACAGTAGCACACATCACGTCCTTTGGTGCAACACTGTCAATAGCTAATGTTACTTTCCTCGTCCTAATAAATTTACTTCCAACCAGTGACGGCGCCAGGGAAATGTGACTGGGGGGGCGGAAAGCTGGCAACAAAATATTGTAAGGGGGCAGTCACATTAAAACGCCGGAAAACACTACACATATATATACATATATAATAATACTTATAATAATAATAATAATAATTATTATTATTATTATATTCATGTATGGTGTTTTGTGTTTGTCTTTTATTTAGAGTGGACGTTTACTGCCTAAATTTACTTCTTGATTACGAGTTTATCTCTACATGATTCGTTTTAATAAAGACATTAATTCTTTTTTATTGATAAGTTGCGTTGTCTCTAGTGGCCTATTTCAGTATTGGAAGACATTCATAATTTTATAATTCATCGTCTTTCTTGAGATGAAACTACTGATATAAATATTTTAGTTATAAGATAATAATATGACGAAAAAATGCTGCGAAGAGTTTAATTTTCTTGCAAAATAAACGTGACGTTGGAAGAAATTAATCTTCTTAAGTATTAGAAACAATGTGAGGCACTTCTCCTGTAGGAGAATTCTGCTCTATGTGCTTTGGAGAACACATCGCCCACCTTTGGTACGTCAAGGACTTGACATTTCTTCTCAATGGGAAGAACAGCCAAATGAGGCAGTTTGCATCCAGCATCCTGTTTCGAGCAAGCCTTTTCAAAGATTTTAAGGACAGCCATCTTCGTAACGCTGAAGAGTTTTGGGCAAAATTTGTGTTTCACCTTTCAGGGAAATGTTATCACAGGTTAAAAAAATCAGACAAAGGTTACAGTTATCTCATAATTCAAGAAATATTCTGACCCTGGCATTACTTACTCTTACTCTACCACTCCAACGTATGTCTGTGCTACACAATTACAGGCACCTATGGGGTTCGTGGGAAGAAGTTCTTCGATTTTGATATGTACGAGAAAGAGCGAACCTGCATCCAATGATTGAAGAGTGGCAAATCCTAATAAGCATTCTTTTACCTTCCCGCGATATGTTTTGAATCGAATTTTAAGTGTAATTTGCATTTTAAGGTTCACGTTCAATACATTTCCAAATAATATCCCCTCATTAACTTCAAGAGTATCGAAGAAATTCCCTTTGTTACGGTTTCCTCAGACTCATCATCTCGAAATTCAAGTCCCTGAATAGTAAGAAACCGCGATGAATCCACAACAACTGACATGTAGTGTCGGGTTTTCTTCGATCACCTTTTGGTCCTGGGTTCGATACCCAGTGGAGGCACTTTAAACTATACGTCCAGTCCCGATTAGCGTTACTGTGCATAAAGTGGACTTAAAACATCAAATCAACCAACCAACCAAATCTTGAATCAACTTTGAATGTCTTTTAATAATTAGCGTTGTCACTAACGACCACAATTAGAATAATTTGCCCGTACTACAGATGATGTCTTGTGGTCCTGAAAATATTCGTGATGTTTTAAAACCATCCACATTCAACACTTTTTCCCAGTTCTTAAGACTGGTTAAAACTTAGGTTAATCTCGGCTATTACAGGACATAAATGAATGAGAAATCACCTATGCCCAGGTCGGCGCTCGAATCTTGAACGAAAGTCACATACACATAATTATATATATACTAAAGAAATTAATATTTGTTAATCAAGTTGGTATTATAAGCAGGAAAGTGATATCATGCAGAATACACCACTTTGAAGAGGTGAAAATCGTCATACTCTTATAAATGAACTCTCTTATTATTCGATATTTAATTAACTTCAGTTGGAGGGCCCGGGGGAGGGGGTGTGGCGAAGTGTCTAACATGGGGCGTCCCCCTGCCTCCTCCGGCGTCGTCACTGCTTCCAACCCTCTAATAACTTCGCTGCTGATAGCCTCACCTTCGAAATGGAAGCGTGTGTGTCGGCGAATAATACAAAGCACTTGTGTTCACTGTCCCTCTTTCATTCAAAGTCTGTCGTTTTCCTGCAAAACTTCCTGTCAGCAAGCAAAGCAAATTACAGAATTTTTATTGCCCCTCCCTTGCATCAAACTTCATTCCTACGTCAGGCCTGGATTTATGGCACTTACCCGCTACTGCAGGTCAACCTCGCCCCTATGTTTGGTGTTTACTCCCTAAAGCAACGGTGTCCATTGTTCAAAGCGAAACCTCTGTCAGTGGGGAACGGCGAAAAATAGTATCGGAATACACCCTGGCCGTAAACAGGCTCCCGCCACCCTGACATTGGTGTCAGCTTCCCTCTGAAGTTTGATAAAACTACTTTGTGAAATTTGTTTAGTAACGATTGAAAATGTAGACAGTAGATACTACATGTATTTTGCTCATAAACTTGAAGGCTAAATTCACAGAATAAAAAGAACAGCTACAACATTCCTTCATCTGATTTACAGAAAGGCTAATCGGGACTGGATCCACACTTTAAAGTGGGATTCAAATCACTATGTTCCTTCACCGGGTATCGAACCCGGCACCCCTTGATTACAAGGTGACGACGCTACCACTGTAACATCGGGGAGTCCCCAGAGAACAACGTTTCCTTCTACGACGATTATACAGAACTTAGTGCACTTCCTTCATTTGAAATCTATTCTATATCAGGCTCAGTATTTCGTTATTACAATCCAAGGAATAGTATTCTCCTTAAATAAGAAATAAATAAAGAAAAAAAAGCATTGGAAATAATTTTCAAACGGACGTAAAAAAATCGAATCCAACCACCTGTAGAATGCCTGAGGGAAACAACAAGAATTTTCTCAACAGACATTTCCGAAATTTCCATAACATTCTAAAAATTTCGCAACCCGTGCAAATAATCACGTGGTAAAATCTTGTCATGGTTCCCTGTAAACACTAAAATCACCAAATTACTTGTTTCCATAATACCCGTATTTTCTCCTCCTCTTTAGCTCTCAGCTGTTCGGAGTGGGATAATGCAAGATTATTTGTCCCTAATTATCTCTTTCTCTTAGTCTTGCTAATATCTTGGACTCCTTAATAACTTTCCCAACAACTCCTTATCAATTTGTACTGCCATGTTTCCCACAATGTTTTTCCTACTTCTTAAGAACATTCACTTCTGTACACCCTTTGATGTAAAAATTAAATAATAATAATAAACCCTATCCGTCGGTCCGTTTATCTTTCCAACCTATAGAGCTGAGAATATGTTTACAAGATAAATCTCGGACTCAGATACTCCACGATCTTTTGGCCCCTCCTTCCACCTTCTCTACCTGCCCTTTTACTTGATGTTATTCAGAATTGTATTAGTATCTGGAGTACTATCGTAACATAAAATTATTAACCTGGAATGAATTGAAAAATAAAAATGGGGAGTAACCCTTCGAAAGAGTATTGAAAATAAGTTTAGGTATTCTTTCATTCATTCCTCTCTCTATAATAGTCTTCTTTTGACTTAATACACGCTTATCAACGTTTCTAATTGAAATACCTTTTTCCAAGCAAACAAGTATTTGCAACTGATTAAATATTTTGCTTTTATTTTTTCGAGACATTCGAGACGAGACGAGACTTTTCAAAAGCCGTCCCGTCCCGTCTCGTGTCTCGTCTCGAAAACGAGACGAGAAAGGCATTCCGTCTCGTCCCGTCTCGAATTTCAAAAGGCTTGTCTCGTCCCGTGAGCAACACTAGACCAGGACAAAAATGTCACCGGAACTTTTGTCCTCGTATTTACTATTTGCCCTGTAACTAGCTGTAACCCTGTAACTTCAAAGTCAATACAACACTTGTGTCAAGGCGTATGGCCTGACTATTGACCGTTTGTAACGTACGAGTAGTGTCTTTACGAACGGGGGGTCTGGGGCGTAAGCTAGCCAAAAATCCCCTCGCAATCAAGGACACGGAACTTCCCGAATCGAGAAGAATGCGACTCGGTGTAGAATTCAAGATGGCATTAATAATCGGCACAGCTGTCTCAATAATAGTCAAAGGGTGTTCAACATGCGTTAAGGTGGTAGCCGCTGGTACCGAAACTTGTTGAGTGCCCAAATGTGAAAACATAGGATTCGGTAAATTAACACTAGTCCGTGGAACCGCATGAGAAGGAAAATCGTCCGACGTATCAAAGGTTTCCAAAGGGGGGGTAGGAGAAGGAAATGCAGATCTAGTCGGTAGTGGATGTTCTACAGGGACAAGCAACGGGGTTGGCGGTGAGGCACCCAAGTGTGGGGTGTATTCCTCGGCTTGTTGCTCTACACGACGTAATTCCATGGGCCATATTTCTCTAGATAAATTTATAAAATTGACTATAGAAGTGGGCCGATTAAAACCCATTAAAAGTAGACGGGTGGCATCTTGTAAATTCAGCAGGACCGATTCCAAAAGACTTGATTCGGACCAATCAATGGGTAATATGTGAAAAGCGTCAAAAATGTCATGCAAATAGCTAGAAAGAAATTCATCGGTTTTCTGAGGACGCATTAGATATTTGTTCAATAAGATCTGCAATTTTGAAAAGGGAACCAAACGATACCAAATAACTCGTGTGAACGTTGGCCAGGGAAATTTCTCAATAAGAGAATTGTACCAAACCTCCCGAAGTAGTCCCATAGTGGATGAAAACGCCATTAACAATAAGGATTCTAAATCCAAAAGATTAAGTTTAAAGGTTTTATATATAGTTAGCAAAAAATGAAACAATTGGTCGGGGTCTGAACCATCAGTATGCGGTAAAGCTTGTAAAAGTTCTATTGCTGCGGAATATCTAATGTGGTTTGTAACATGTGAATAGTCAGGGGGTAAAAAAAGTTCTCTGGGTGTATGAAGATGCGGGGTCTGCTGAAAGGGGGAAGGTTGTATAGTCACAGGCGGAAATGGGAAGGTCGACGAGCCGTACAAATGGCCAGGAAGAGGGGTTGACATTATTGAAACCACTCGAAAAGTCTTTTCCAAATTCAAAAGAGTAAATAACCAAAACAAAAGGGTGAATAGTACTATCACATACGTGGTAAAAATACGGAACTGCAACATAAGGAAATATAGATATAAAAAGAAATATAATCGACTGCAGATCTTTTGTAAAACCAACTAGCCCTCAAATATTACAAAACCAGACGTTCAGGAAAGGGGAGAATGAAAAAATGTTCTAGAGGGGGGGGGGAAATTTTTTTTATTAAAAAAGAAGTGAATCCAAACTTTTCTTACTTTTCTTACTTTTAAGACGTAAAGGGGAAAAATGTAAGTATGCAGAACCATGCTCTGCTACCAAAACTTTGTAACTAGCTAGGTGGGCGCTCAATTAAATAGCAAAAAAATGAGGGAAGACGCGCAAAGAGGCCGCGGACACAAATTACACGTGCCCAACCTAACGGTTACAAATGTCGTTGTTTGAGGTTAATGACACGTATTTTGTACGGTCACCTCAGTCTCGAGTGAGAACCAATTAAATCGGGACAATGCGACGCGTTAAACAAGCGGTTTCTTCGTACTGACGTCAAATACTTGCCCCCCTCCTTCTCTTTTTATAATCACGTAAACCTTAAATTAGAATGTAAGTTTTGCCACGATTCCATATTCGAACAACCACAACCTCATTTTTGTACAATTTATAATCTAAGGTACAGTTTTTGGTATGGCAAACAAACACGTACTACAAGAAATAGTTTGTGACGCGTGGTCAATTTTATTATATTAACCGCGCAACGGAGAATGGTTAATATTTTTTCTCATTCAAATAACAAATACATCCATATAACTACAACAATTCTTTCTTTGATGAATTCGACAAATGTTCAAAAGTTTAACGTTCCCTTGTAACAATATAATAAATTAGTTAAACGAATAACATATGTATATAAATGTATGACGTATACAAAATACCGTTAAAAGTTATAACATCAATTCTTGGCTTTTGTATGACCACAATATTTCTTGGGAAAAAGGACCCCCAACCTTTTTGATGCTCTTATTCTTTTTCGTCAAAAATGCATAAAGTGCTTACTTGTGCGCTAGAGAGCCAACGGAAATTAGTTAATTGTATTCCCCTCCTTTTTTATATCCCCAATTAATTGCGGTCAGTGCTTGCTTTGCGAATAAAAGGGAATGAAACAAAGTCACGTCACGTCCTTATCAGTACAATCGCGACGACGCAGTGCAAGTTGGGGAGAAAACGTCGATAAAACTTTCCATTTGATTTTTCCTTTTTTGACTTTCCGGCTGCTATTGCAACTCGTGGTTTGTTGGTGAGTGACACGTACATTTATCGGGAGACACTTCACTGTTCTCTACGTTATGGTTGCAAAAGTACATACCTCAAAAAATGGAACAATCAGGCTGCGTGGCACATCAATGGTGGCAAATAGAGAACCGAATGAGGCCTTCCAATATTCCTGTCAACGTACATCCACAGTATCCTGTCCTGCCGCCTCTATACTTCCTTCTTGTAATTGTCCAATTACGTCTTCATAACTTCGGGTTCCGTTTCAAACACGAGAGAACGACGATCAAAACGGCCAATTGTCAAAACTGCTTCACATGGTCGTATCCTCTGCTTACTGTAATTCCTCCAAAAAAAACAACTGGAAACTCCACGTATTTCTCCTCACTCAAATACGAAACATGGGCAGCTTCACGCCGTGTTTGAATGAAACAGCGTGGTCCCCTTCTACCGAAGATCATCGAAGCAAAGATGAGGTATGTCTAGCCATACGAGTTCCTGCTCACCCCAAGTCAAGGTCGTGACTTCTTCCTCCTATGCAACTGACGAACTGATTTTTCCTTTCGATCGTGATCGCACAAAAAAAAGGAATTTACCACTGAGGGACTCTAGCGGCCAATCGACCAACTAGCCGCCAAATAACAGACTGACGCACAGGCGTACCGAAGAATGAGGGGAATGTGGGGCTTTTTCACGCGATAAATTAACGTAATACTTTTTTATTACAGTTTGCGTGGAAAAACGTCACAGCCCGAAAGTGCAGGAAAATTACGTACAATGAGAATAATATAAATTCACAAGAATTATTCCGGATATTCATCTAGACGTCAGAATATCACTCGTTTGCTACAAAACTTTGTTTCCAGGGTGAACTAAAAGTTGACATTTTGGTGCCTTCCGAAAATATTACTCTTACATTTCAATGTTGATATCAAGTTACTACAATGAATAATAAATATGTACAATTTATAACGTGTACTCAATGGTTTCCTTTTGATTATTTTTTTTTCACGTTCCATGATAAGAATGCAAAGCAAAGACACAAAATGAGAAAACTAATTCGCACACATGAAAAGAGTGTAAATCACGAGGATTTCTCTTGATGGACCAATATCAAACGATATCGTGAAGTGGAGAACAAACTAGTACAGGCAGTAACTATGCACCGAACTTAATGTAATTCCTTTCAATGAAATATTAATTTCTTCCTACAACTTCTTTAATAGAGCTTTCAAGATTAACCAGTTTGAGTGGAGAGAAAGAGATAGATAGATAGATAGAGAGAGAGAGAGAGAGAGAGAGAGAGAGAGAGAGAGAGAGACAACACGATTAGCAATAACGCTAGCGCTAGCACAGATAGGAATAATTTTCAAATAAATTGTAATAACCCGGGTTCGAGTCCTGGTCGAGCCTGCATTTTTCGCTGAAAATTTCTACATTTCAGTCTGCTTGTTCGAAACGAGGCCCCAAACACATCATGTTTACATTTGTTCGTTCGTGGATTTCCTCTATCTCACGTGTTTCTTGCAATTGTTGATATTGCATGATACACGAAACACTCCGTGGTGATGTGGTTATCACAGCTCGCTACGGCGCCAGGTGTCTCGGGTTTAAATCCTGGTCTAGACATTGGTGTCATTTGTTATTTCATCATATCATCCTCATCTTCGCGATTAGCCAAAGGTGGCAGAAAAGCGAATTAAAATAAACCAAATCAATCAATCAATTATGGAGATATTTTAGAATGAGTAATCTTGAATTTCAGTCTGCCCATTATTTGTCTTGGTCAGTTTATAAATACTGTCAATGCTTCTTACAACATCGCAAGTACCATTAATGTTTTGGATTTTGCTCAGGGAAGACTACCAAGACGTTGTTTTCAAGTCGTCTCCCTTAACGAGGAACGCTAGTGGCAACCCTGCCACGCGCCCCTGGTAGTTATGTCACAGCAAGCGTTTGCTGTGTTGGGTTGCATACGTACAGGATAGACTTTAAGCACTTATAGCGCAGAAACTAAGCGCTTTCGAGGTAAACTTTATAGGGAAAAGTTACTTGTAAAAATTACTTTTGTGATATCTCCCAGCACCCAAGCGTTGTTGGAAGAGTTTTGCGACACCCTGTATATATATATATATATATATATATATATGTGGGGGGTGCGTGTGTATGTACAAAGCATTCCGTGCCCGACCCTGTGGCCGAGTGGTTAGTACATCGCCCTGCGACGCCCTGCGACGCCAAGGGTCCCGGGTTCGAATCCCGGTCGGGCTTGGTTGTTTGTGAATGTCCATTCATCAATTTCATAATTTCATCACTCATCCCCATCTTCGCAAATTAGCCAAGAGGCACAAAACGCGAAGTAAAATAAACTAAATTAATCAATCAAAGCATTCCGTGACATTCGCTACGAGACTCGGCTTCAAGCGGCCCGGCGGTTAGCGCCGGGCCGCTTGCCGCCGAGTCTCGTAGCGAATGTCACGGAATGCTCTCTATATGTAACGTATGCAACTATCTATCTGTGGGAAGTTGTGTGCGTGTGAGCTGCGAGCTTGTACACGCTCGCGCAGGGTAATCACGTGTACAGGAAGTCACCACACATTCTCACTTGACACTTCGTCGGGAGACCGAAGTCCAGTGGCGCAGGAACGGGTGGTACAGTGGTACATTGTACCCCCAAATTTTTGAAGGGGGTACTGTACCCCCTAAATCGAAGATTCTAGTTGTACCCCTTGTATCCCCCCTCAGATACAAGATGCTACTGTTAAAAGAACCTAGAATTTTCTAATCGCTCAATACAAAAATTGTAAATTGTAAGCATTATTTTACTTACCACAGGAAATCTTTTTAAGGAGATGAAAATTATTTAAAATGTTTGTGGAACGATGGAATGAGCTAAAGTTTACTTTCAGAAAATCACGCTGCAGACGAATGCCACTTCGTGTAAAAGGGGGGGGGGTACATGTTTTGTAAACAAGTGATCGCGTCGATTCGAAGATATAAATCTGCATCAGAAGAGTATATGACTGACCTTCTTTCATTTTGAATTTTTCAAATGGAATTTTCCGAAACGAAATACTTCCACAATTCCTGCCTCGTCTTGTTTTCAAGACGCGACACGACAGACCAATTTGGGGGGTACAATGTATCTCACCGATTAATTTTATAACTTTGTCAGGCGGTGTTCGGAAAACTGTACTTAAACCTATACATTAAGAGATTTTTTGAAAATAGAGATGGTAAGAGACAGGAAAAGTCTCAAATTTGGAGACGAGACTGAAAAATCTCTCTGCAAAATCAAAACGAGACGATACTTGATGTCTGAGGCGATCTGGTTCGAAACTTTGGTATCACATTTGAAGAATTTACTTATAAAATAAATTTAAATTACTGTGTCTTATTCAGACATACAAGCGTATATCTTGTTCATATTTCAAATAAGTCGTTTATTTTGTTTATTGTAATTGAAAAGTTAATCCATTAGTGACAATTGCAAGCTTGTGCTGCCTGGTTTCATCAATTCCGGATAAAATGGTTCGCAGCGTAGAACAAAATGTAAAGCAGAAAAACGTTATTAAGAAAAGTTTTTTTCTTTATGTTATGTTGTGAAAGTTTGAGTTGTGACACATTTGTCTCATCTCGATACCATTCCTATTTGAAATGGATCAGCTATATTTTCTAGACATTAAAACAGGGCGCGATTTGTGATTATATCAGAAGGGGGAGGATTTACCTATGAATTAGAAATGCTTAGAATTGGACATAAATTACTTAAAATCTAATTTTGATAATGCAACACAAACACAGCTCCATTTCAAATTAAATTCTAAAGTCAAACTGTAAGAAAACTACATTATTCAGTTGAATGCACGGAATTAATGAGACTCTGCAGCTTCGATGATTTGCCAGTTCGTTTGTCAAGAACACTGTGATGCTTATGACTTGATCAATTTTGTTGCAAACTTTTCTGCATTAAAACAATGCACTGGGAGTCAATTGAAAGAAAAATCATGTTTGAAACTTCTAAATGATTTCTCTAATCAGTTAAGGTAAAGTTCATGGCACTGAACCCGCTTTCACACTCAACTGAAGATATTGGTAGAATTTGGATTGGATTAACAAGGTATTTGAGTGAGGTGGAAATGTGTATTGAATTTTCTTTGTAGATGCGAAAATCTTCGACTGGTGACGCATACATGCTTTCGCTTACATTAAAGTTCACTATTTTATATAAACGAGGAATTAACATGTCACCATAAAACACACGTATGTATCTGCATTTAATACGACTACACCCGAAAAGAAACCTACTCTTCAAATCGGCTCTTCATATTGTCCACCAACGATTGAAAAAAAAAATATTTCGAGAGTATGGTTTCACTCTAACTTTGCTTGCTCTGAGATATGAAGGATTTCGGTTTAGCACATGCAATGATAGTACTTTCAGTGTTTGAAGAGCATCATAAGGTACAGCTAGTTACATTACAAATAATTACTATGTCAAATGTTTTACAAATACTTCAAAGTTAGATCTGTTGCGAGTTGATCGGGAATCATCTCCATTCAGTATTTTTTTAAAAAAAGGCAACACAACGCTATAGCTGTCAACAAGCGTTCGAAAAGTCCTGTTAACATACGTCAAAGACAGGGCACAGATTTTGAAATTTGATAGAGTACTTGTACGCGTAAAACACCTTCTAGAAGTCTGAGAAATTACCTAATACATGGCTTCTAAAGGGCACGGCATACGGTACATATCTGTCACAAATTAGTTATTAGTTATTATTATTATTATTATTATTATTAGTTATTTCATAGCTATATATATATCCACTGAAGTGGAATTCTGTATGTACGATATACAGGATGTTTCCGGGATGATGATACAAACTTTCAAGGATGATGGAGAAGGGCACATGTATCAATTTGAGATAAGCAACCCTGGTCCGGAAACGACTTAGTCGAAAGTTATAAGCGAAAATCGGTGTATGAAGATGTAATACTTTTATTACCTGCACAAGTTTCACAAGCTGTTCCGTGGCCAGCTCGGTCACCTGGTCTGACCCCACTTGATTTCTTCTTGTGGGGTCATGTGAAAAGTCTTGTGTACGAGACACCTGTCGAGACTGAAGAGACACTCCTGGCCAGAATTCCCGCTGCCTGTGATATTGTTCGAACGACCCTGGGGTTGTTCCAACGGATACGCCAGAACTTTGTGCGACGGTCATGCCTGCAGGGAAGTTGGGGGATATCACTTTGAACAACTCATGTGAACGTAGCACCTGATTTTCAGGAGTCAACGTGAATAATACAACAGTAAAAATAAAAATATCTTAGTGTTCACAGGAATTCCACTTTCAGTATTCATTAAGTAGAACTCCATAATTACGAGCTCTTAAGTAAAATCTGTACATGTTCATATTCATTGAATTGGGATTCCATACTTTTGCACTACAGGGTGTCCCAAAAGCCACCGTACATATGGAATGTCACTTTAGAATTGAAATGTCACATAATGTGCTCGATGTGGTGACCTTCGAGAGCCAGGCCCAAGTCAATGCATTCCTGCTATTAAATTTATTCAGATGGATGCGCTTGGCATGAGTGGCATTTTTGAGTCTCACTTGCAATGAAAAAAATGTTATTCCCATGCATGGAGACTTTTGGGACGCCCTGTATATCTTTTCATTTCTGTAACTAAAGATGGATTTGGTTTATTTTACTTCGCATTTCTGCCACTTTTGGTTAATCGCGAAAATGAGGATGAGGGATGATATGATGAAATTGATGAAGGAACACTCACACAGAACACCCATGCTTAGGCCGGGATTCGAACCCGAGACCTTTGGCTATGATAAACTGCTTACCACTCCGCCAAGAAGGCCGGCTACAATTAAAGAGGAACAAAAAATGGAGACTATTGAGATTTTCCACGCCAATGTGCCAAAATTGGCAACGAAGTTAAAGTATTTTTACACTACTTGTCAACAGCCAAAAAAAAAAAGAAGAAAGAAAATAAATTCTGAAACTTTTAATTTACATTTTCTTCTAATTACATCAGTGCAATCAATCTATATCCAGAAAACTTCACACAGTAAATTGATGTTTTCATGAACGTTTCATTGACACCTTGATTTTGAATTGATCCATTCGGAGAGACCCAAAATGGACATCCAGTGTCTACAGAAGACAGGATACATCAAGAAAATTTAATTCATATTTTCACTTTCATTCACTTCAATACAACCCGTCTATATTCAGAAAGCTTCGCACCAGAACTCCATGTTAACGAATTGATTCGGAGGAATCCAAAACAGAATTTCAGTATCTACAGAATAACAGGATGCATGAATAAGAACATTTCATTCGTTAAATAGTGAAGAATTTAATTCATGCTTTTACTTTCAATTACTTCTATACAGTCAATCTATATTGAGAAAACTTCACACAGTAACTTCATGTTGACGAATTGATAGAACGTGGAAGTTCCTTTGGCACATTGAGTTTGTCTTCAGTCCTTTGGATATCAAATGACTTCAGAACGCATCACAGGTGACTTACTGAAAATAAAGCAGCAAAAATCAAAATTACTTTGTATGAACACTTCGTGATAGTTAGTTTCTTGGCATCTCTGTGCAAATATATCAAACAACTTACGCGACAATAAAAAACATTTTTATTCATAGATAGATTGTGGGTTCAAATGCATGTATTGACAATTGCCAGTAAACAGTTTCCGTCCTTAATTATTTTATCTGATTCTAATAAAATTATCAAACATACGTAACAAATTAGACAGAGTTCAAAACATTCCCTACTAGAATTGCATTTTAGAGTATACACTTTCATCTCAACACATCAGATGACTGTCATCGTGTGACATTTGTACAGGTCACATTGATCACATCAACCCTACTATGGCCGAAATGAAGAATGCCTGGGGTTCTATATTCTCACTTCCTATGATTCATGCATTGGCGGTACTAGAAAAAATAAGTGGGGAAGCAGAGGTGGATGAGGACAGTTACATTTAACACAAGAGCATTTAATTATAGATTTTATCTTATTCACAGGTGGTGGTAGGTTTCTGAACACCTTTCCCGGTGTGGTAACTGGTGGCGTAATTGGATTTTCATGATGGTGTAGTGCAATGCTTCAACATTCACTGTCACATATCTGTCATCGGGAGATACGGCGATGACCAAGCAAAATAATAAAAATATTGTATTTTTATATATTTTAGAGAAGAAGTAAAAGAATTAAGTCAGAATACTCGCATATTTGTGCGAAATAAGCCAAGCGACAGCATGAAACAGCTAGAAATACGCAAGAGATTCCCTAATCTTTGCGCATCGAAATGAGGCCCCAGTACTACCCCTCGCGCCGAACCCTCCCGCCAAGTTTCCTATTGAAGGCAATGGTATTCGACGGCCCAGCTCATCGCAGAATGGTGCGAATCTCTCTCGTCTCTGCCGGTGCCGAGAACAACCGAACGCTTCCGAACAGGCAGACACCCTACAAGGTCCAACGAACGACCTGTACTTTCCCCCACTCTTGAAGGTCTGGGTCATAACAAGCCCTTTTTTCAACCCCCATCCCCATGTTTACAGCCACGGCAAGATTTCTCTGTAGTCATCAAGATTCTTCCGAGTGTCCAGTGGCGTGCTCAAGGAGGGGTTGATGAGAGTCCATAGCTTCAAGGTGAAGTAAGCGTCGTCGCGAGTCGCGTTCGGTATGAAAGAAAACGAAAAATGCCCTAAAAAGCTGATTCTTCTTACCTTTAAACGCGACAACTGAGGTGTTTGCATTTCAGTTTATCATATTTAATAATTCTCGTCGTATGGGAAAGAATTATGTGTCTTTTGTAGTCCTATGGTCTGTGATATGAATTGGCAATGACTTTGGCGTTTATCGCAGATAAATATTATGACCCCTCCCCCTCCTTTGAAAGATCGACCCTGACGTTTGGCAAATCTTGCGATGACTACGTAAAAATGTCAGGCATTGCCACTGATATTAGACCATAAAATACAGATTACACGGTAATTGTTCACCCAAAGGAACCACGTTGATTATTTTTTTCTGCAGAAATGAGAGGACATTCGAGGTTGGCTGTCATGGTGGAAATGTGTGACTGTTGTTATGGCAATGCATAAAGTATTATAGTCAGAGGGTGAGAGTTCAAAAAATACCTCCAGAAGCTGAAAATATCTCTTCCGCACATCCATCGCACATTTATTGTCTAAAGTTTTGTCATAGTAGGTCACAACTTCGCTATATTTAATCGCCTTACTGATATACAGAGCAGTCCATGAAATTATTTAGCTTCTGTGAAAATTTACGATCAAAAAATCTAATTTTAGGGCAGTTGGTGTAGTCAGAACATTGGTGATTTACCACTCCAATTTAGCCGTCCGATTCTTGCCAACACCGTACTACAGTTAAGAAACAAAACTTCGATGACCTGCCCCATTTTGCTCCCACTCCTCTTAAAGAACGCAAAGTATTTTCCTGTAGGAAAACTCAGTAACATACAGGCTACCCAAAAATTCCCACACCATAGCCAAATAATAAAATTGACCTTGTCTTGTCTTCTTTTGTTGCAGTGAATGGTGGCGTCGTGGGAGGAAGGTGTAGAAATCATGCTGTTGTGAATATTTCTCAGACCGAGTCGTTGTCAGTCGATGAAGAAAACCATTCTTATCCACGCCGTCGTGGGAAGATTGCTCGAGAAATTCAAGCGAACGCGTTCTGTTGTGTACTTGCCTCGCTCTGGAAGACCATGCTCTGCCGATGATGTTTGCGAAAAGTTGCCAAATTCTACACCAGCCCAAAAAAGTCAATTCGGCAAACCAGCCTGGAACTCAATGTTACCTAATCCACCATCAACCTTATCTATTCTGAAGAAGGAAAAACTCCGCCCATTCAAACTGCAACTTCTGAACCAAATCAGATGATCCTGATCGTGCTTGGTTCTTGGACAGGATGAATGAGGAAACTGCCTTCCTATCCAGCGTGCTATTACCTGACGAGGCATTCTTCGTGAACGAAGAAGTCAACAGATAAGAATCTGCGTTACTGGTCTCAGGAGAAGCCCCATTGGACTGATCCATGAACGCAGTAGGCGTCCAAGCGTATTATAGTGTGGCATGGTATTTGGAAGGATCGTGTCCTTGGTTCATATTTTATAGAAGACACTGTAGACAGCAAAAATTATCTGCTAGTGTTGGACGATTTCTGATTTCTGATGGTGTTGGGAGATTTGGATCATCCTGCATGGCTCATGCATGACGGAAAACCCCACCGCCCTACGCTAGGGCTCTGCTAGACTGGCTGGATACCACGTTTTCGGAACATTGGATTGGTCGCAGAGGACCCGTTGAATGGGCCCCACACTCGCCGGATTGGAATCCGTTCGCAGTGTTACCGTTAGATTTTCATAAGCCTACTGCTGGTATAGGAAATCCCTGGTGTACTATGACTTGAAGATTTGTGATCTGGCCCATCTCTACACCAGGGTCGAGTACGAATGTCATACCATAGCTTCAGATTACGTTCTCCGTGTGTTCGACAGCCCACGATTACGCCTACAGGCCTGTGTGGAATTCGACGGAGGACATATTGAACAAATGCTTTGATCTGACTTTTGGTACGGGACTTCTCAGTCTCCTTGTATGAATATGCACTGTACTACATATGGGATGTGAATGGATATGATTTATGAGGCTTGTTTGTGAAATGAAACAACTCTTACTCAACGTAGGTACTGACATCCGGGGGAGGCACTATCTGCCTCGAACAAAATTCCTCAAGAAGGGGCAATATTGTTTAAAATAACGTTTTCATTAATTTGCATCCACCCACCAGTTCATTTGAAGTCGTCGCTACTGCTGAATTGTATTATATAGTTGCATTCACGGTTCACAAAACCATTTTATGCATCCTTACAAATTTCCATCAGATCAATTTTAGTATTGTTATTCCACTTTTATTTCGTCCGTCCTACAGGTCTCTTACCATTAGGTTTTCCAACAAGAACACTATACATTTTTCTATCCTGTCCTATGCAAGCTACATGGTCTGCCCACCGAAATCCTATTTATTTAATTATTCTAGAAATATCAGGGAGGCGTCTCGATGAGCTGACCAAGAGTCACTCAATGAAAAAGGCGCTTGAAGGTGCCTTCAGAGGGCTGTTGAGTCAAATATTTCTCTTAAGATTTTATTTTCATGAACACATAATTTATATTCCTCCCTTTAGTGTAAGGAACCACATTTCACATCTATAACTACAGGCATAATTACTGTATTTTATATTTTAACCTTTAAATTATTTGATATTAGACGAGATGATATATACTTATGAACTGAAAAGTAACAGAGTTGTTAATATTGCTCCTAGATATTTGAACTTAGAAACCGATTCAAATGAATTGCTATCTATAATTAGGTTTTGATTATTACCTAGCATTTGTTTTCTTCCTTCATTAATTTATTTACTTTTCTGTGTTAACTTGCAAACCTTACCCTTGATGAATTTTGAATTTGTCAGGCATATTGTTCCCTACACGAATTTTGCTTTGTTTCATTCAAGCATATTCTTACTATATTAATAAGGTTTTTAAGTATTCCAAACTCAACTAACAGATTATATTATTTCCTAGACACATGCTCTTTAAAGTCAATAAATAGTTGTGGGGATTATGATTATATTCCCCCACTTTTTTAAGTCTATGCCTAACATGCAATATTTGATCAGTACTTGATCTGTTTCGCTCAATATCAGCAATAAATTCATTAGCATGTGGGACTAGTTAGTGATGTTAAGAAGAGGGAAGTTTCACGCTAGTTCTTATTACAATTACTTCTATCATTCTTTTAAAACACCAGGACAAAAATAGATTTTTCCACTATTGAGAAATTTCCTCTATATTCGTACTAGACAAATTAATCTGTAATCTGGGATATTAGATCCTCATTTTCTTGTTTATATATGGTATTGTCTGGTGTACATCTGGTGTACCTCAAGAAAGAAGTAATTTGACACCTACTTTTAGTAGTATATAAACTTTAATATCAGTACTTTACAAAACTAAAATATGAATATAATTGTACTGTTATCAATAAAGCTTTTCCATGATCTATCTGGATGCAATTAGATGTTGACCATTATAAGACACTGCCAAATATGACCATGCATTCGCATGTGTGATTTGAAGAACACAGATGAACAATATCTCAAGTTGGAGTTCTTTATGATAATTAATCAACTCAATTTTGCAGAGTTTTTGTATTACGTCATTTTTATACCTATTTGGCTAAATGCTTCTATGAGGATCAGAAATGATGAATTGAACGAACAACAAAAGAACTACTATGCCTTACAAGGAATTCCGAATCAGGAATTTTGATTTGAAAGCCCAGATAACTTGCAAGATCTATTGCAGAGCAGTGAACATTTTAACAAAAATGTATGCATTTTTCCCGAATTATTTGGAAACTCATTTAAAACTAACATAATTTACACAGCAACTACTGTTTAGAAATACATTGAGCATAGGTTTTGAATCTTATCGAAATAGCTTAGAAACAAAATTTGCACGTATTGTCTTGCTGCACGAATTGAAGACTAAAATTGGTAAACGCTGTAAGTGCCACAATAATTCAAACACAGTTTTCCACGTTAAACTTTGAAATGTGCCATGCTTTATAATGTGGTAAACGTGAAATGTGTCTGGTAGCCCTCTAAGTAGTTCAAAGGGCGTGTAAAGAGGTCACTAGTGTGCACGTTCTTACGGGCTGATGTGCGGAACGATGCGATTTCCCAACACTTTCGCTTTTGGCACTTACAACGTTTACCACATGTAGTCCTCAATTCATTAAATCCACATACACTGCTCTAAATTGAATGTAGTATTAATACTGTTATTGGACGGTCTTTGGAGCTGAATAAATCGGAGTTCAAATTGATCTGTACATTGTAACTGAAATGTACTTTTTACCTGAAATACGAAGTAAAAATTATAAATGGCAATGTCGAAATAGTCGAGAGAACCAGTGCTCAAAGTTGGGGAACGCTGGAGGGGGGAGGGGGAGTAGTTGCCATGTTTAGTATCTCCTCCAACTAGCATATATTGTGCAAGCATTGCCATACCTGCTTCATTGTCTGCATGTTGAATCAATCATACTCCTTACCTAGAAATTTCCACTTTGAGCTGCATATAATGATTTGTTATAACATTTATATTGAATTACTACAACACTTATGCATAATAATACCCCCTATACGCCTTCATGGCGTGGTGCTATGCACAGGGGAACACTTTACCTTTTTTTTTTTTACCTTTTTACCTTATGCATAATAATACTCACAGATTGCCAACAGAAGGTTGCTAATTTTGAAGTTGAAGTCTACCGTATGGTAGACTGTAATCAAAGTATTTGCTAATTCCTCATCCTGTGAAAGATAAAACAAGCATTTTGCATGTAATTTTCTACATTTCGAAAATTTACTAGTATAGCTAATACAAATTCTTACCCTTATATTTTAAGAGTTCGAGCTTTTCTTTACAGTAATAGCATCGGTATCAACAAAAATATCAGTATTTAACCTGATATAGATTGTTAGTTGACACTTGTATACAGACCTATTAAACGTGATAATACCATTAAGTTAGTGGCATGCAGGTTATTCAGCCAATCAAAACATAGATACGTTACGTCTGGTAGTTTCTGACACATGCTAGTATTACAGAATTCTGATAATTTAGTTAGGATTTAGTTAATCTTAGGATAATTGATGCAGATGGGTCGTTCTCAAAAAAGGGGTGGAAACGAAGAGATGATTTCACAAAAATTAAATTGTTTAAAATTTTCAAAAATAATGAAATGTTCTGTCGTTAAGGAACTTAATCAAATGCTAACCTTGGCCATGATCAGAAAATTAAAATTCACAGAATCGGCCCGTCCACGGAGTGGACATGTCCATTGAGGGGGGCTTTCATCTCCATGGATTGGATTTTGAAGTCCTTGGAGGGGATTTGTGTATTCTGAGACTACCTACAGTTACATTAGTAGGAAACTCTTACCTAACAGATATCTGGATAAATATATTTGAAAAAAAAAAATGCTTGCTAGTTTGAAATTTTTTTATGCGATCTATCTAACACTGTTACGGAACAACTACAGCAAGTAAAATAATATAATGAGTCGAGTCATAATATTGAAGCACATTCTTATCATTTCACTAATATCTTTTGGTTCTGCATCGTACAACTTTTCACTCATTTTTCTTTTCCAAATTTTTCTTTTGTTGCAGAAGTACAATTTGGTTTTTACTTGCCTCCCCTTTTTTTTTTACCACTTTCTAAAATACATGTTGAGCTGAAACTTGACTAAGTGGAGTAGTTTGAGTAGATGACATTTCAATCTTCTCCTTGAGTTTCTGGGTCTTTTATGGCTCTTGTCTTTTCTGTCTTACAATCCTTCCATTTCTTCTTCCATTGGCCTTTATCATTCATTTCCAAAATTAACTTTTTTCTTTTGTGATAGCTCTGTCTTTCCTTAGCTTTTGCTCCTGATATTTTACAGGATCTTACTAATTTTGTTTCCTTCAGCCTTGATTGTCTATTGTTCTCTCCTCCTCTTCACATCATGATTCGATGCCTTTTTATTTGTGTCTTGAATTGGAGGAGGAGCAGAAATAAATTACATCAAACATGATTTTCAAAAATTGTTTGCACGGTAGCCATAAAATAGCAGTATAGTTATTTGGGGTCTACTAGGATGCAGGTTGCATTTAAAATTTAAAAAAATGAAATAACAATAACAATTTTACATTTTTCTTTTTGATTCACTTTATTTTACTTCGTTTTTTGGACCACTTTTTGCTAATTTGCGAATATGATGATGAGTGATGACATGATGAAATTGATGAAGGGACACTCTCAAAGAACATTTGCCCAGGCCAGGATTCGAACCCTCCTTCAAGAAAAGTTCTTGGATGCGCCCCTGCGTTTACATTAAAGAAATTTCTCTTCCAGGATTTCATTTCCAGAAGCTTGTACGATGATGCATATATTTTGTCGATAATAAATAAGTTATTTTTTTGTACAACTGTATGGAAGACTATAGCTAACTACGATACATCAGTCCACCTCCCTGACATCAATGGTACATACCTTATAGGCATGGCCGTAGGCAGGAAAGAATTTCGGGGGGGGGGGGTCACTCATAATTGTTCCCATGGGCGTCGCAAGAAATTTGAATAATAGAAATAATAACAATAATAATAATAATAATATTTTTTTTTAAATTTCATAAACTAATTAATTCCAAAACGTATTATTATTATTATTATTATTATTATTATTATTATTATTATTATTGCTGTCCTTATATACTTGAGGAGACTTTTCTACTCTATCCATCAGAAGTGTGAATATGCAGCACAACTGTTTTTATTTATTTATTTTACGTTTCATGTAGTGTATAATGAAATGCCCAGTTATTATAGTAGAGAGGCAGCACTTTGTTCCTACGCGTCAGCAAAAAATTGATGCGGCTGGTGTTATGTTACATCCGGTCGTAGCGGGCCACGAGCGGTTTTATTGTTGAGTGAGCAGAACGTGTCTGATCACGTTGAAGACATCGGAAGCGGTGGGGGGAGGGGGTCAATGGATTTGTCACGTTGTTTCTTGATGTATGCTAACCTAACACGTGCATATGTTTGTGTGTGTTTTTGTGTGTGTGGAGGAAATGCGCGTGCAACCATTGCGTATGATGGAAAGACATGAAGAAATGATTTAAAGATGGCGCCGAAGGTGCTGTACCCCCCCCCCCCGAAAGCTTAGCGGCTAAGGTTATTGCTCTGTAAAACAAGAGGCGTCGAGGGTTCGATTCCTGGTAGAGTCAATATTGATTGATTGATAGATTGAGTTAGTTTATTTTAAGTCCGTTTTAAGCACGGCAAAACTAATCAGGATTGGAGCTACAGTTGAAAAGTGGTGATTCGGACCACTATGTGCCTCCACCGAGTATCGAACCTGGGACCCTTTGATTACAAGGCGACGCTGTCAATATTGAATGGTCTCGATTAGCCTGTGTGTAAATAAAGGCAACAAAATGGTTGAGTTTGAAAATCGAGTTGGGTTAGTGGTTAATGTTGTCACCTGGCAATGAAGAGGTCGCGGGTTCGATTCTCTAGGTAGTTAAATTAGGCCAATTGTTTAGTCTCGCCATTATAGGCCCCCGATTAGTCCATCTGTGCATAAATAGTGTTTGAATAAAATCAATATGGCGGCCTTGGGTTAGTGGTTATTGTTGTCGCCTGGTAATGAAGAGGTCGCGGGTTGGATTTTCTAGGTAGTTAAATGAGGCCAATTGTTTTGTCCCGCCATTATAGGTCCCGATTAGTCCATCTGTGCATAAATAGTATTTGAATAAAATCAATATGGCGGCCGCGTTTTGTGTTTAGCGGCGGCGGCGGCGGCGACCGGGGCGCGGCGCGGCGCGGCGCGGCGCGGGGGGTGTTTTTTTATTCCGCGAGATGTTTTAACCAAGTGGTTGAGGGTTCGATTCCCAATGTTGGTGAAAATTGGATATTCAATTGTATTTGTTTAAAAGTTCCGATTAGCTTTTTGTGCACAAAGAGAAAATGAACTAATTGGAAATAGGATGTTTATGCTGTAATGAAAAGGTCCCCGGGTTCGATTGAAAATGTCAAATTGGCTGATAATGATGTTGTTTTTTAAAAAAAAAAAAAAAAGAAGTACGAATAAATTAGAATCTGTTGTTTTGCCGTGTGGGGCCCCAGTAACGATTATCTTAAATGCATAAAGAGTAGGTAAAATAAGCAAGATGGCCGTCACTATTGTTTTGTGATCAAAGAGAAGTCACAGGTTCGATTCAATCAAAGGAGGCAACATTCTATGTTTCAATTCCATGTAAAAGTCTAAAGTTATATTTCGATTAACCTCAATGCATAAAGAGGAATTAAACAAAAACAAGCAAAATGGCGACAGATGTGATAAAAAAAATTGAATTAGTTTTTTTATAGTGACAAGAAAAAATAGCGAATCACTGTTAGAAATAGAATGAAAATAAAGATACTTGCCTTTGCGTGTCCAGCGCTGTGCAGAAAAGCTCTCATGCTTTATCTCCGACAAGTCCACAATACACAATTTTTTTTATTGTATAGTTAATTATTAATGTTGTTATTAACACAGATTCTGACCAGTGTGAAGAAAAGCTCTCATGCTTTATCTCCGACAAGTCCACAATACACACTTTTTCATTATATAGTTAATTATTAATGTTGTTATTAACACCGATTTTTACCAGTGTGAAGAAAAGCTCTCATGCTTTATCTTCGACAAGTCCACAATACACATTTTTTCATTATATAGTTAATTATTAATGTTGTTATTAACGATTGTTACCAGTAAAAATATAAACCATGAGGATTTTTAAAGGGGTGATAAATGAAAAAAAAAGCCAAGACATATATTTTATCCCTGTTTATTACCAATATTTACAAAATTCAAAAGAGCCGCACACACACACACATACATATGTAAAATGTTTATATTGTGTCACCAGTTTATCAGCATGTTATTGAACAAGTTTTTATTCTTCAAGTTTGTTCACTCACCCACATAAGGAATTGTGTCACTATCATATCCATTTTCTGCTACAACCACTGAATTAAAATGTTTCACTATTTTTTCCACAAGCATGTTCTCGCAAAAAAGAAACACTTCTTTGGAAAGTCTTTTTCCGTCGATGTTTTGTATAGACAAAGGCTCAGGTTTTGTACATCCATGTAGATGGGAAAGCACAAACTTCTCCTTATTACATGCATGGACAGGGGAAATATCTGTGCAACCGAAACATTGTTCGCGAAGGTCGAGAATGCAAGATTCCACACAGTTTCCAAAATATGATTTCAGATACGGCGACACTGTTTCACACATAACTTTCGCATGCTCGATGCACACAAATATCTTCATAAAGTTCCGCCACGAACTTTCTGCGATGAACACTATCTCCAGGGAACCGTAAGCTGGTTTTTTCCTTATAATGATCTGACGACGATTGTACAGTGTGGTTATTAGCAATTCATGTTGCTCACTTAGTGGGTAGGAAACACGAGGCTGCTCACCTGGAATAGCGATGTAATTGTCGATTACTGGAAACAATTCCTGAAGAGCGTGCCACTCCTGCAACTGTAGTTCAACACCGGCCGCCCCGCTTCTGTGTAGCCTGACCACAGGTTGGAAATCCAGATGAGAGGAAAGTCCGATTGAGATAACCTTTGTTTTCGAAGCATTCAAATAGTAGACGTGATCAAATAATATCGACTGGCGTATAAGACTAGTTACTTGTTTTTGTTCTTCAGGTAAATGCTGATCGCTCTCTTTCTGAAGAACCCCCTTGAAATTAGTGTACGGTTGAAATATTTTTTTCAGCGGCATCGAAATAGAGGATTCCATGACTAAGAACTGCGAGATACTGCATGTCGCAGCGTGCAGATATACATTTGAAGAAATGCGTGGGTGTGTTTTTGAGGCGCATGCGCGCGTAGCAAACCAAGCATGTGCTGGACAAAAAAGGTGGAGGGGGCGGGGCGTTACAAAGATCAATGGTGAGAGAAAAATCAGCAGAATATCATAAACGTCATATTGAGGAAATATTGGATAACAAATATTAATTAATTTAATTAAAGCATCAACCGCATTGTCGATCTGAAATTAGGTTTATAGACAGGGGGCAAAATGGAAAATATCGACGATGTTCTAGTATTGGATTGTTTCTGTATTTCCATCGGTATAATCCTCCACCACATTTGAAGCATACTGTTTTATCCTCTTTTTGAATGTAAAATAATCCTGCTTCGGACAGAGCTTCTACAAACGGGAATTCTTTTGATTGCCAGTTTCTGAAAGAGGACAATATAGCATTGAAAGATCCCATCTCTGGATATTGCGTCATTGTTCTGTAAAGACACAAAACAAGATAAAGATTATAAGTAAGCTGTTGTAAACTGTAACGCTACAAAATTATTAATATACTATTAGGACTATATGTAACTTGTATAAAATTTCAAACAGTATTTACTGTCAATATTTTCTAGTATACGTACCGAGTATTATAAATTTAATTTACGAGTCAGCAAATAAGTTGTTATAATATTGTCGTTTTTTATCGGTACTGGGAATAAAATTTGAAATTTATGCATGGGTTTACCAGAGGCTCTATGGAATAAATACAGAAAACAGTAATGCCCACAGTACACAGACCCGTAACTTTGTATCTGATGAGTGTTGTACGTATAGAATTTAGAGTTACTTTCCAAATATCGCAAATGGTTATGCACATGTGGAGGTTTTCCGTAACTATCAAAAAATTCCCCCCGGGAGTTACTGTCTATGTAAATTGCTACCCAGTGCTTCCCGGGGCTATCTTTGGGGTCTGTATTTACAATCAACGCTGCTGGTAGTTCCACATGTACAGGTAATTCATTAGCTGCGAAAACCCCAACATGATGATTGTCAAAGGCTCTATTTGATATTAACCCGTGAAGCAAATTTAAAGTCGACAGCATTGCTGGACACTAAATAGTAATATTGTGCAACTCACCTTGTTATACAATTAATCCAGATGAATATCTCTTTGATTATTAATTTCCATGAGAGCGTCAAATTCAGAGTAGATAACACAAGTCACAGTAGATTCCAAAGCCGATTTGAAGTGGACTTCCAAGCTAACAGCCCCTTGCCGTTGAAGACTGCAGTGGGATATGGCACTTGCAGCTGCGTCTGGTGTTATATCGAAAACAAGTAATGCGTATCCCTGGGGGTATTCCTCACGCGATATATTGTTTCCTTCATCCATATAGTGTATCCCTGTTCCAGAGAATAATGTGTGATATGCTGTTATGTACTTGTTGTTTTCAAAGTCTGGTTGAAGTGGTTTGCCGGGAATTTGGACTCCATCAACATATAAAGTAAAGAAGTTGTAATTGAAATGTTGAAAATTGAATGGGTTTGTAGACAGAGTGCCGTTGAATGCATCGTTGGTAACAAACCCCACAACTAATCGTTTCGGAAGACGTCCAAGTATCACATTGTCAATTGTTTTTGAAACAATATCTTTTGGAATAGTTACAGCTTTAAGTTGTACTCTTGTTAGAGGGTATTTTGCTGTATGTTTTTGCAGTATGCGATTGTGACTAAGTTTGATGGATGAACTGACCGATACTTTTCTCACATATAGTGTAGCATCCAGAATTTCCACTTTGCCTTCACTGTCATCTACTCCCATCAAGCAGAAAGTGTTTTTCGAAGGAATCAGTTTTATTCGCATTTCCACTCCATTGATCAAAAATTTCTCTTGATTGAAAATATCAGAATGGAAGTAACCAAGCATATCAAATGTTTTACTCTGTTTTGTTAGTTGGTTACGTTTTGTAAAGCCTTTGTTGTCTTCCGAAACGTTATCAAAAGCTCCTGCTGTATCCTTGTACCACAATGCACTTTGGAGATGAGATGATTTTGCAGATATGTCATAGTTCAGTGCTTTTTCAAAATAAGACCTGTATGGGTGCATGTGAGATGGAAACGAGATGAGTTTGTTATTTAAGTAGATTTGTACTTCGCTGAACATTGCATTGAGAAAATCATTGACAGGCCCAATTGTTTTATCTGTGGGTAGCAATAACTGACCATTCGCTTTTACAATTCTGGCATCTATATTCAACATTGTGTGTGCTAAATCCATATAATCATCACCATGTCCAGGTATTACAAACTCGGTGGGGGCATTATCTGCCAGAGAACTAACAGGTTTGTATCCGATGGTGTGGTGTTCTAAGATGCTTGTCTGAGTAGGTTTTACCGAGAAAATATCCAATTCAATTTTAAAACACTCACATGATTTCTCCCTAATTAGCGCCATATCTAATCAAAAATATCTGATGTTATTTGAATTTTTTTACGGTTGCGTTTGGTTGTTTTCTTGGTGTATGTATTGGCACTGGATCTCTTCTTTCTCTGAGCGGTCCTTCCAGTTCGCTGTCCCGAAGCAGAGTGATTCCTTTTGAAATGTTTATGCCCCTGATAACCTGAACCAATCATTTCCTTTAGCTTTGTTTCAGCTTTTCTTTTAAGATTTGATCTGGCATCCGAAATTCTGGATTGTAGTGACTGTTTTAGGGGTGTTTTGTCTACAACATCACCTAACACATTTACCCCTGTTTTTAACATTTCTTTCCCTACAGCTTTCGCTCCTTTCTTGATAAGAGGCAAAGCTGACCGAAAAAGTCCTCCAAGAAAACTTCCAATGCCATGTCCTTTTTGATAGGCAGCACCGTAATATATGTTACCCACACCAGATCCAGCTTGTTGATGGTAGTATTGAAAATATGGGTCATTCATAATCACAGCTTTTCACCACAACATCTAAAATGAAGTTTCAAACACAGGAGAATGGGATGTGTGCACCAGTGCTGTCCCTTAAGTCAATTTCTATTTGTTCGAAATTATGTTTCTGCACTGGGATGTGCACACCCATTTGCACACCATCACTTCCAAAAGTATGTTCCATAGGATTCAATGTTTATAATACGTAATAGAGGGGCGATAGCATCCCCCACCATATGTGATTCCACAATATCTGTGTAAATATACATCTGGGAAGTAATCTCTCTCACAACATTTGGAGGCGAGCGTCCAATTTTTACTTCTGATAGATCATCGGTCGGTTTAAAACCTAATATCCGTGCCAGTTGAGGTGACAATTGTACATTTATGTTTCTCTGCTTGGTAGATATATCAACAGTCACATGTTTGTACGCAGGATGATTTCGGAGACTAAAATTTAATGTTTCAGAATATTTATTGATTTCTGCAACAATGCTGTTTATAGATGCGTAATAGCCTTCGGATATTCGAAGTTCGTTCCATTTGACATCATCCATAGATTTATATTGAATATAGTTGTTAAATCTTGTAATGTTTAGTATTGAATAAGGATAATGCACTTCTACCAATGCCATCTCCCATTTGTTGGTGTCCAACTCCACACGGTTCTGAAGCTTTGTGGTGTAATTAGTTAGAGTATTACTTGGGAAATATTTCATGGAACTGTTACTAGGCAAAGTAATGTAGAAAGCGTTTGCTTTTCTCATGATGTGTTATAAAGGTTATTTGTACCACTGATGAGAATATCTACAAAAAATTATGCCTCTCTCTCTCTTTTTTTGACTCCAAAAACGATGCGCTAATCCAACTGTCAAATAATCTGGAGTAACCTTTCCAATGAACTAACAACTTTTTACTGGCTCCTTTACCTTTGGTCGCAAGGATTTTATCAATTTCATGCATATCCGGTAAGCGGACCAGTTGCAACTCTTCCGTATAAAATGTTCCATCGATTTTATGTCCTTGTAGATCTTTTAATTCGTACACTTGAGGATTTCTTTTCAAAATACGTTCCACCACAAATATTTCTCTTGTCCAATTTTCCATGTAACCTTTGTCAAAGCGTTTTTTGGTTTTTGTTATTCTCACTGTATCTCCTATTTTGAATGGCATCTTCAATGACAATAGTGGAGATGAATCAGATTTGAGTTTTTTGTCATACATATTGTGCCATACTTTCAAACCTTCTCAGGAGTAACATCTGCTGGTGCCATTTTAATACTCGAGTGAATTTTATGATTATAAGCTTTCAAAAGCTTTGGGAGTACATTAACATAGCAGCTGGTTCTTTGCTTAGTAAAATACTTCCACATGCGTTCCTTTAAAGTTCTGTTGAATCTTTCAACAATACTAGCTTTAATATCAGGATTCTTTGTTGTAAAATAAATTACATTTTGTTTTTTGAGATATTCCTGCACAATACTGTTGGTAAACTCACGCCCTTTGTCAGTTTGTAATTTCAAAGGTTTTCTTTTGCTTTGTTTGAAAATTTGCTGGAAAGCCTTTTTTATACATACACCAGTTTTATTTTTTACAGGGACAGCCCAAGCATGCCTACTAAAAATATCGATAACTGTGAGTATATATCTGTACCCTTTGTTGTGATTCCGCAAACTCTGCATGTCATTCAAGTCAGCCTGCCATTGGTCATCAATATTATGCACAAAATAAAAGTTTCTCGGAAATCGACGCTTTACAGGTCTATGCAAAGTGTATGCAGTTTGCTTTGTCAACCAATGTTTGATTGTTGACAATGGTATTGATTTTTTTACAGCTTTCCATAGTGTTGAAGCTGTAGAATAGGATGCTGGATGAGATGGATTGTACCAGATATTCTCTAATATTTTTTCGCTCATGGTTTGTATCTTGACCAAACTGGAACAGTACGTTTACGTTTGTGCCCTGAAAATGATGATACAAAAGAAATTGGTTCTTTTTCTTCTTCTTCTTCTTCTTCTGCTTCTGTTAATTCTTGTGCCTCTTCTTGGTTAGCTCCGGACAGCGGAATATGGCGTCCGGGGTTGCCAAAAACAATCTGTTTAATAAACTCCTGTCTCCGGGGGTTTCCAATATATTCTTGAGGAATATTAGATAACGCCAGAGCTCTATTGAACAGTTGCCACCCAACAGGATTGCTTGTTTTTCGTGGTCGAATTATATCCGATACTAGATCGACAATATTTGAGCCTTCAATTTTATTATTGTTAATAAAAACTGCCCCATATTTATCCCAATCAATATTACTATTATGTAAAAGACGTTCATACAACAGTTCGGCTTTTCTACGATACATGCTAGGTGTAGCAGCTAGAATTTCTTCTTTCATATCTGTCAACTTCTCAGTAGATTCTGTAATCGGTAGCGACACAGGTTCTCTTTGTTTTCGAGTAATAGACAGAAATTTTTGGAGCACAATGCTGTAACGATTCCATTTTTCATCATCCGAAAGACCTTCGAGATTCAAAATTACTTGCATATCCTGATCCAATTGCGATAAGGATGTAGACGGTGCAGACATAACAGGATGTCTTATGTTATCCATAAATTCTTGAGGTATTATAACCATTTTTTTGGCATGCTCCATGTTCAGATTTTTTTCACTTAAATAAACTTGATAACACACCTCCTATTAAAGGGGCTAATAACGCAGGTAGAAATCCTCCGTGTTGCACTAGTATCTGTTTCTTCTGCTTTGTAGAGTGTCCTTTGGCAGAGAGATTACGTATCACCTTCTTGTACCGGCTCAATCTTGTTTTCTGAGGTGTTGAAAGAGGAACATTCCCTTTTAGAACATTGTAACAACACTCACAGATTGAATTAACTAAGGAAGAATCAGCAGCTTGTAATATCGCTGTGCGAAGAGCTGGTTTAGCATCCGACAAAACTTGGAGCACTTTAGCGTGTTTCACTCTTGGAGCCATGATGACAGAATAAACGACTAGTGATTATGCTTGCTTTTTTTGTAGGAATATATACATAATTGATATCATCGTCGGGAAATATCCGCGACCGAAAACGTACTTCTTCCGGAGTGTTCTGCTTCAGATCAAACAGCAAATATCCATGGGGTTCAGCGGTGGCATTGTAACATGCATCTTTCATAAAATTTGGATTCTCCGGGTATACTTGTCTAGATAAATAATTAATTTGGGCTCTGTCTTTTGGATTTTTGAAGCATACAATATAATGACTATTTAAAGATATATCTCTATTCCCTTTTCCCTGATGGAATAGATTTTGAGTGATAAAGAAAAGACTAATATCACGATGATGACACCCTTTTGTGAATAAATCTGTGACTCTTTGATCGCATTCCCTCATCTGATCATCGATAATAATAAGATGAGGTCCAGAATTTGGCACAAATTGGTCAATATTAGGCATTCCTTCCCGAAATTGTACAAAACCAGGGAAATCATTGTATGCAGATTGCCATTCCCCGTAGCACACCAAAATATTGTTGAATTTTACATTTACCATTTGGGGTAAACACTGGAGAAAATGCTTCACAAAATATGTCTTTCCGCATCCTGATGGACCAGCCAATATTGGAGAGAACGGGTGTTTCCACAAGCACTCCATTTCTCAAACTGTGAAGAATGTTTTAAATTACATATAATATAAAAGTCGAATGTTATGAATATTTTTCTAGTTGTTAGATTTTACTGATATGTTGTATCTTCAAATTACATATATATATATTATATTGTATTGTATTATATATATATATATATATATATATATATATATATATTTCATCAATAAATAAATATGTGTGTGTGTCTGTATATATATATATATATATATATATATACACACACACACACACACATACAAACAATTTTCTTATATTACAAAATTCACTTTACAATAGCACAACAAATGCCAGGTAGCATTACCACTGTACGCATGCGCGTTTGTAAACCCCGCCTACATATTCCGAGCATCAGCGTTGTGTTAGATAGCTCTCCATTGTTTCAACAACGATAAACAGCTTGGTGGTCCAGATCAAATTGGTTCTGGAATCTACTGTGACGTGTACCGTCTACTTTGAAGTATAAAAAGGTGAGTTGCACAATATTACTATTTAGTGTCCAGCAATGCTGTCGACTTTAAATTTGCTTCACGGGTTAATATCAAATAGAGCCTTTGACAATCATCATGTTGGGGTTTTCGCAGCTAATGAATTACCTGTACATGTGGAACTACCAGCAGCGTTGATTATAAATACAGACCCCAAAGATAGCCCCGGGAAGCACTGGGTAGCAATTTACATAGACAGTAACTCCCGGGGGGAATTTTTTGATAGTTACGGAAAACCTCCACATGTGCATAACCATTTGCGATATTTGGAAAGTAACTCTAAATTCTATACGTACAACACTCATCAGATACAAAGTTACGGGTCTGTGTACTGTGGGCATTACTGTTTTCTGTATTTATTCCATAGAGCCTCTGGTAAACCCATGCATAAATTTCAAATTTTATTCCCAGTACCGATAAAAAACGACAATATTATAACAACTTATTTGCTGACTCGTAAATTAAATTTATAATACTCGGTACGTATACTAGAAAATATTGACAGTAAATACTGTTTGAAATTTTATACAAGTTACATATAGTCCTAATAGTATATTAATAATTTTGTAGCGTTACAGTTTACAACAGCTTACTTATAATCTTTATCTTGTTTTGTGTCTTTACAGAACAATGACGCAATATCCAGAGATGGGATCTTTCAATGCTATATTGTCCTCTTTCAGAAACTGGCAATCAAAAGAATTCCCGTTTGTAGAAGCTCTGTCCGAAGCAGGATTATTTTACATTCAAAAAGAGGATAAAACAGTATGCTTCAAATGTGGTGGAGGATTATACCGATGGAAATACAGAAACAATCCAATACTAGAACATCGTCGATATTTTCCATTTTGCCCCCTGTCTATAAACCTAATTTCAGATCGACAATGCGGTTGATGCTTTAATTAAATTAATTAATATTTGTTATCCAATATTTCCTCAATATGACGTTTATGATATTCTGCTGATTTTTCTCTCACCATTGATCTTTGTAACGCCCCGCCCCCTCCACCTTTTTTGTCCAGCACATGCTTGGTTTGCTACGCGCGCATGCGCCTCAAAAACACACCCACGCATTTCTTCAAATGTATATCTGCACGCTGCGACATGCAGTATCTCGCAGTTCTTAGTCATGGAATCCTCTATTTCGATGCCGCTGAAAAAAATATTTCAACCGTACACTAATTTCAAGGGGGTTCTTCAGAAAGAGAGCGATCAGCATTTACCTGAAGAACAAAAACAAGTAACTAGTCTTATACGCCAGTCGATATTATTTGATCACGTCTACTATTTGAATGCTTCGAAAACAAAGGTTATCTCAATCGGACTTTCCTCTCATCTGGATTTCCAACCTGTGGTCAGGCTACACAGAAGCGGGGCGGCCGGTGTTGAACTACAGTTGCAGGAGTGGCACGCTCTTCAGGAATTGTTTCCAGTAATCGACAATTACATCGCTATTCCAGGTGAGCAGCCTCGTGTTTCCTACCCACTAAGTGAGCAACATGAATTGCTGATAACCACACTGTACAATCGTCGTCAGATCATTATAAGGAAAAAACCAGCTTACGGTTCCCTGGAGATAGTGTTCATCGCAGAAAGTTCGTGGCGGAACTTTATGAAGATATTTGTGTGCATCGAGCATGCGAAAGTTATGTGTGAAACAGTGTCGCCGTATCTGAAATCATATTTTGGAAACTGTGTGGAATCTTGCATTCTCGACCTTCGCGAACAATGTTTCGGTTGCACAGATATTTCCCCTGTCCATGCATGTAATAAGGAGAAGTTTGTGCTTTCCCATCTACATGGATGTACAAAACCTGAGCCTTTGTCTATACAAAACATCGACGGAAAAAGACTTTCCAAAGAAGTGTTTCTTTTTTGCGAGAACATGCTTGTGGAAAAAATAGTGAAACATTTTAATTCAGTGGTTGCAGCAGAAAATGGATATGATAGTGACACAATTCCTTATGTGGGTGAGTGAACAAACTTGAAGAATAAAAACTTGTTCAATAACATGCTGATAAACTGGTGACACAATATAAACATTTTACATATGTATGTGTGTGTGTGTGCGGCTCTTTTGAATTTTGTAAATATTGGTAATAAACAGGGATAAAATATATGTCTTGGCTTTTTTTTTCATTTATCACCCCTTTAAAAATCCTCATGGTTTATATTTTTACTGGTAACAATCGTTAATAACAACATTAATAATTAACTATATAATGAAAAAATGTGTATTGTGGACTTGCCGAAGATAAAGCATGAGAGCTTTTCTTCACACTGGTAAAAATCGGTGTTAATAACAACATTAATAATTAACTATATAATGAAAAAGTGTGTATTGTGGACTTGTCGGAGATAAAGCATGAGAGCTTTTCTTCACACTGGTCAGAATCTGTGTTAATAACAACATTAATAATTAACTATACAATAAAAAAAAATTGTGTATTGTGGACTTGTCGGAGATAAAGCATGAGAGCTTTTCTGCACAGCGCTGGACACGCAAAGGCAAGTATCTTTATTTTCATTCTATTTCTAACAGTGATTCGCTATTTTTTCTTGTCACTATAAAAAAAACTAATTCAATTTTTTTTTATCACATCTGTCGCCATTTTGCTTGTTTTTGTTTAATTCCTCTTTATGCATTGAGGTTAATCGAAACATAACTTTAGACTTTTACATGGAATTGAAACATAGAATGTTGCCTCCTTTGATTGAATCGAACCTGTGACTTCTCTTTGATCACAAAACAATAGTGACGGCCATCTAGCTTATTTTACCTACTCTTTATGCATTTAAGATAATCGTTACTGGGGCCCCACACGGCAAAACAACAGATTCTAATTTATTCATACTTCTTTTTTTTTTTTTTATTTTAAAAACAACATCATTATCAGCCAATTTGACATTGTGAATCGAACCCGGGGACCTTTTCATTACAGCATAAACATCCTATTTCCAATTAGTTCATTTTCTCTTTGTGCACAAAAAGCTAATCGGAACTTTTAAACAAATACAATTGAATATCCAATTTTCACCAACATTGGGAATCGAACCCTCAACCACTTGGTTGAAACATCTCGCGGAATAAAAAACACCCCCCGCGCCCGCGCCGCGCCGCCCCCGCCCCGCTCTGCGCCGCGCCGCGCCGCGGTCGCCGCCGCCGCCGCCGCTAAACACAAAACGCGGCCGCCATATTGATTTTATTCAAATACTATTTATGCACAGATGGACTAATCGGGACCTATAATGGCGGGACAAACAATTGGCCTCATTTAACTACCTAGAAAATCCAACCCGCGACCTCTTCATTACCAGGCGACGACATTAACCACTAACCCAAGGCCGCCATATTGATTTTATTCAAACACTATTTATGCACAGATGGACTAATCGAGGACCTATAATGGCGGGACTAAACAATTGGCCTAATTTAACTACCTAGAGAATCGAACCCGCGACCTCTTCATTGCCAGGTGACAACATTAACCACTAACCCAACTCGATTTTCGAACTCAACCATTTTGTTGCCTTTATTTACACACAGGCTAATCGAGACCATTCAATATTGACAGCGTCGCCTTGTAATCAAAGGGTCCCAGGTTCGATACTCGGTGGAGGCACATAGTGGTCCGAATCACCACTTTTCAACTGTAGCTCCAATCCTGATTAGTTTTGCCGTGCATAAAACGGACTTAAAATAAACTAACTCAATCTATCAATCAATCAATATTGACTCTACCAGGAATCGAACCCTCGACGCCTCTTGTTTTACAGAGCAATAACCTTAGCCGCTAAGCTTTCGGGGGGGGGGGGGGGTACAGCACCTTCGGCGCCATCTTTAAATCATTTCTTCATGTCTTTCCATCATACGCAATGGTTGCACGCGCATTTCCTCCACACACACACACACACACAAACATATGCACGTGTTAGGTTATCATACATCAAGAAACAACGTGACAAATCCATTGACCCCCTCCCCTCACCGCTTCCGATGTCTTCAACGTGATCAGACACGTTCTGCTGACTCAACAATAAAACCGCTCGTGGCCCGCTACGACCGGATGTAACATAACACCAGCCGCATCAAATTTTTGCTGACGCGTAGGAACAAAGTGCTGCCTCTCTACTATTATATTTTGTTATTAAGTTTTAGGTACGTACCTCAAGAAAAAGCTTTAAAAGTAAGAGATAAATTTTAGTTATAAGGTTTATAAGTTATCAACCGCGTTGTTTATTCCCCTTAACATGAATAAAGTTTATGTTGTTTGACCATCACATAAAACTTAATTTTTGGACTTTTGAAAACTGTTGAACCAGTTATTCTTTGGATTAAATGGTAAAACATAACCTGGTGTCTGTATTGTAACCTCAATTTTTCGATCTACGCCGTTTTTCTTTGGTTATTCTGTTGGAATACTAACTAACTGGGCTTTATTTCTAGGGCCTTTCCGATGGCGCAGTGCAATCAAGGGGTTCGGCTTTCGATAACCGGTGGAGGCAGATAGTGGTTCGGATCCCACTTTAAACCGTAGGTTCAGTCCCGATTAGCCTTACTGTGCATAAAGTGGACTTCGAACACCAAATCAATTAATTAATTAACAATGGACTTTATTTCTGTTATTAACTAAAAAACATTCTGCTATTTTGTAACTTGCAATAAACGATGTCAATTCGGGGGAGGGGGAGGGTCTATGAACCAGTTCAATCCCACTTTCCGACGCTCATATTGCTCCTATAGTTACCAAACAACATTATATACAAACTATGCACTATACAAGTATGTGTTTTATACGACCGCATATAGGTAAAATGTATGTACTATATCGAACCGCTGGGTGAAGGATAGTGAACGTAACGCGCTACGAAGCTGGAGATCCTGGTTTGAATTCTTATAAAGGGGGAATTTAAAAGTTGGGACTGGAATTTTGGGACAATCACAAGGGAATTTTCAGTCGATCCAGGAACAGCACTGGAAAGAGGACAGCAGAAGTAAAAATGAAAGGGTCGCGGGTGGGCTGCGATTCTGAGAATTAAAATAGTTTCGCTAAAATTTCAGAATTCAAAATGTTTGAAAAATCTAGCTCGATCATTCCAGGATTGTCTCCCTGTTGTATTTTTGTGAAACTGCAAATAAATTTTTGAAAATGTGTTACAAATTTTGGTTTCTGAACTTCCATTAATCCAACATGCCAGAAATTGCGAGGGAGGGGGGATTTGAACCCTAAAAAACCTCTCTGAATACGGCCATGCTTATAGGGCGCCCAATATATTACTTGCGGGGGGAGCTGTGAACAACTGCTCTACGCCACTGGTCATAACTGTGTTGTGAGCATGTAATCCGCATGCTGTGGCAATACAACTACTAGTGACGGAGGTGACGCAGAGGTACCCACCAGATGACACGACTTCCAACGTATGTACAGTCACCCGCAAAAAGAATGGGACATCTAGATAGAAGTTGAGATGGTCGAAGTTGCCATTGAAAATTTGCTATTAAAATCCATTTATCGCTGTAGAGTTAGGCAACACACATAAGGGCTTAAAGGGAAACGAGTATTTCAGGATCTAGGTGTTCCATTTTAATGCCGGTGACTGTACAGTCATGGACACTTCTGAGTTTTAACAATCACATTGAAAGTTAATGGGATTCTTACGACCCAGAAGTGTCCATGACTGTACATTGACAGGTGTACTACGCGGGAGGTGTTCAGCTTGTTGAAGCAACATGTCGAAGGGGGCGCTGTTGTGTGAGAACAGAAGATTGTGATAGTGATAGTGTGGTGTGATGGAACGTGGGGCACATTATCGGATGTCAGCGATATGCCGGGTTTTCCAAAGCACATAGCACCCAGTTCTAGTTCATATGAACCAGCAATTAAAGCAATTAGTAACAGCGATTGGGTGCCAAAACTTGGGGGAGAGGGGAGGCAGGGCAATTTACTTTATCTTGGTAAACAAAGCTTAGCATTAAGATGCTATAGTGTAGGGGCAAAACTGGCAAAAAGTGGGGGGTAACTGCCCCCTAATCGCCGCCACTGACAGCAATCAAGGTTCATCTTAAGGAATTTCAATAATTCTAACAATGAATTTGATAATAATTGAAGATTTTATAATAATTTCGAAAATAACCTAGGAAATAGACTACTCTCGAACACCAGTTTTAACTCGCATTCTGAAATCAAGTAAATGATGGTAATGAATGTGCAACTAACTTCTGATTTCCTACGAATTTCTCGTCATGCAATGTTTTTCCGATGTTTTCTAGACCAAATGAAGTTCGTCCAACGAAGATTGTCAAGCAAGGAGGAACGAAGATTGTCAGGAACGAAGATTGTCAAGCAAGGAGGACTTGAATTGTTGAGTTGAGTTGGTGTTTTAAGTCCACTTTATGCACAGTAAGGCTAATCGGGACTGGACCTACAGCTTAAAAGTGGGATCCCAACCACTTGTGCCTCCACCGGGTATCGAACCCGGGACCCCTTGATTACAAGGCGACTACGCTACCACTGCGCCATCGAGGAGGCCCAAGGAGGATTTGAAATTCTCTTAATTTCGACCCTTGGGAAACTGTACGTAAGTAGCACAAAGTTTAGGAGTTGAAAGTTTAACAAATTTATTCTATTTTATCATCGTTATTATTTCAATGGAAAGCTATTTATTATATTTCATTGTTAAGCAATTATTGTTTTCCGATTGAAATGTTCTATTTTATTGGAGGAAAAATATTTCGATATTTATGCTCATCTACGATTTTATTTTTTTACCAACCTTTAATATTTGATCTAGTTTGCATTATAATAATATATGTTAAGTTTAAAATAGACTCTTTATGTAGAGAAATCTTTTGGAGTTTAAAATGATGAATGAGTTCATGATATTACCATAATGTTGTATTGTAGAAGTGTAAAAGTAATGAAAGCATGAAGTCTCTGATAACGATGATCGTCTATAGCTGATAAATCTCAATGTAAAAGATTTTGGGAAACTTGAATCAGAGTTAGACCTTATTGATCATCGAGATGAAATGAACAAACATTTCATGTAAATAAGAGTCAGAAATTCAAATTCAAATTTTATTAATTTAAGAACAAGGTTTATTCCCAACTGAGCCAGTTTATGAATATAAAGCAAAGAGGAAAAGTAGGAAACATAAACGAAATGAAAATAAATAAATAAAGATGATACATTTAAAAGAGGGAAAAACTCAGACACATTTACACACACATAGGAGATTCATTCAAATATATTAAAACTGACAGGCATAATATGCAAGTTTTGAAAGGTAAGATAAAACAATAGTACTATATTATTATTATTATTATTATTATTATTATTATTATTATTATGGTTTAGAATTTGTCACGGATTGGCGAGGCTCGTGTGCAGTGTTTAAATTGCAGTGTTTAATTCTATTATAACAGTAGATTCTTCAGCTCATTCTTAAATATTTTCGGATTGGGGAGAGACGTTATTCCATGCTTTTGTCACTGAAAGTGTAAATGCCGATTTGAAAAGTGCCAGTGAGTGTTCCAAGAGCTCAAGTTTCGCTGTTCTCCTTGTTTCATAGTTGTGTATTTCCCGTCTGGTTTTTAGTTTCTCAAACAGATTTTCAGGAATTTCATTCTGCCAAAGTGTCTGTATAAAACTGAAGAAATGAAGTCTTCGACGTCTCTCCATGTTTAGCATTTTGTTCTCATATAGGGTTGGAAGGATATGAACGATTTTCTTAATCTTATTTTTGTAGCTTGAACACGATTTTGGGGTTCTTTGAATTTGGACTTTGTTTTGAACAGACAAATTTGAACCATGCAAAATATCACAGTATTGTATTGTATCACAGCGGGAGAATCAGTGTTTGCACAAGTCTCATATTAATATATCTGTTTTTAGGTATTGGTTAAATTTGTACAGGTAGGCTTTTTTAGTTACTTCTTGAACATGAAAGTCCCCGTTGACATCTTCATCTAATAAAACGCTCATATTTTTATTTCTTTATATACTCTTTGAGTGTAGAATTTTTGATTTGTCTATTTGACGCAAAGATAATTCAGATTTATCATCGAAAAGTCAATATTTTGGTACCGGTCATGGTGAAAGAATACTTCTGTGGAATTATTTTTGTGGTACAGCAGGTGATGGCGACTAGATATTTGGTAAGTAATACTATATTTCGGTCATTTTGGTTAAAAGAGGATTTGTACGTGGGTGTCACCTGCTTCAAAATGCACCGTGCTATGCTATATGCTTGCAAATCCGCTGTGAAAATGGAATACAATTAGAAGAGGATCTAGTGGAAGCACGTTCGAGAGAGGGGTTGTGGCAGTTTTAGGAAACACTTTCTGTCGCCTGTTTGCCAGATACGATCTGCAACATTTGAGTGTGTGTGTGTGTGTGCGAGAGGGGGGGGGGGTAAAATTTATGATATTTAAATTTGCTTAAGCCAGCCTCTGTGGCGGAGTGGATATCACACCGCGCTAAGACGCCTGGGCCCCAGGTCTGAGCATGGGTATTCTTTGTGAGTGTCCCGTCATCGATTTCATCACATCATCACTCATCCTCATCTTCGCGATTATCCAAAAGTGGCAGAAATGCGAAGTAAAATAAACTAAATCAATCAATCAATCAATTTGCTTAAGAGTAGGCCATTACAGGGGTGCCCACAGGGGGATTATGGCGCAGCCTGCGCCATCAAGATTTTTTGGAGGGATTTTTTCCCTTCAAATAATATAAAATTCAATATTTATATATTTTCCAAAATATATGTAAAAAAATTACACCTTAATGCACCATATTTAATCCATTAGATGATGAAAAGAAAGTGATTAATTGTATTATCGAAAGGGGAGAAATATCCAACTCTTACATATTAGGCATTAATTGGCACGTGGGTTCTTGGGGATCTGAATTAAAAATTGGGGGGGGGGGCAGTATCCAACTCCAGGCTTAGATTATGGCGGGTATTTTAGTTAGAATTAAATTGAGGGGTATCCAATTCTTATGTATTACTATTGTTGCGGAAATTCTGGTGTGGAGACTGAGAATTATTTTTTTGGAGGAGGCAATATCCACTCTTCAATATCAACAGTAAGTCTAAAATTGGCATGGGAATGGAAATTTTGGTGTTAGGGTTGAGTATTAAATTTGAAGGGGGAGATAGGAAGCCCTTGATAAAGTGTTAAATCTTAGAATGTCAAGGAATTTCTGTGGTGGGGGAGAGTTCGAATATTATATTTTGGGGACTATATTTAGCGATATGGTATCCACATGATCTCGACCCCGAACGTGCTAAACGAGAAGCTGGAAAAGACTAAATATATCGGGATCCTAAGAAAGTATTGATACCCCATTAAATTAATATTCTTGAAAGCCTGCAAAGAAATGGATATAAAAATTTTCTTGCTCGGTTCGAGCAATGTTTAATGTTTTGCGAGGACGCGTGTTTGGAGCTTTACTGAGCTGAATGTGAAGTTTCTTAGTATAGCTGCATTACAAGACATGAGCGATATTCTCTATATTCATTATTAACATCACTTCTTAAAATATAATGCTTAGTGTTGGTATACTGCCTAAATTTAAAGTAGGTGCATCATTTGGAACATAGTATATATCGAATCCGCATGTTACTTTAACAAGTTAAATTTGCACTGAAGATAAAATTCACGTAATTAATGTTATGGGTTACTAAAATAATTATATTTAGCCCCAGAGAACGGAGGGGGCGGGGTGTGAGTTATTTCAATGAGGCTTTGGGGGGTGGGATGGGCACCCCTTCAGAAGCTTTTGTCATATCCAATGAAATAAAAGCAACTGTCATTCATAGGCGTACACAGACCTTGATTAGCAAATCATTGATGAAAGTTCAGTCAGAGAAAGAAATACCATTTCATATTACTGTTTAATTGCATTGATGGGTACCAAACAGGGTCGTATATAGTGTGGGCCCTGACCAGCCGAAAATCCACTGTATTAGAATAATTCAAACTTTTTTTATTTCCTCTCCACGTGGTTCAGACTATTTAACATATAAACATGGTTTTATGCAGCAGATTCAAAACAACTACACATAAATTATTTATTTCCAGCAGTGACAGCCATTAGGGGAGCGTGGAAGGGTCCTCTGCCCCCTCACTTTTTGACCACGCACTATGGCCTCTTTATGCAAAGCCTTGTCTACCAAGAACAATTAAACTGTCCTTGCCTCCCGCCCCTACACTTTTGGCACCCAATCACCGCTACTCATTTCCAATGTATGGGCAATTAATTCCGCAGCCACATAGAGGTAACAACTAACGAATAAGGTGTGTGGGTGAATTAATAACAAGAAATCTCCTAAAGAACAAAGTTGGATATTTCAATTACATATCAAATAATGTAGTTACTTGGAACTTTCGTCGGCTTGAAAATACTATTTTTTTTAATAGCACAATATTGTTTAATAGCGGTGATAAGATTCCTCGATACTAAATTTCTAAGGGACAGTATTAGGGGGACAACTTACCCTTATTGCCCCCCCTCCCCCCAGCGCGCACTTCTATGCTGTCATTCTCTCGTCCACCTGATAAAATAATATTTTAAGCATACACATTAAGATTAGTTAATAAAATATTAAATTGGTATTACCTCCTCAGGTGTCAGGTTGTCTTTTTGTAACTGAACTTCACACATAGCCACAATTTCGTTGATCTGAATAAGAAAAAACACTTTTTACCACAAAATAAAGTAAAGGTTAAAAAATATAACACTTATCTGAGATTGTTGCCCGGTGCGAAATAGGTCATCTGAATTATCAAAATCTGAATTTCACGAACTTTTTCTACCATTTTCACCAAGTTATACATTGCACATTACACTAAGTAAACTTTATGAATCAACATACTAACAAAAAATAATTTTTGAAATATCCTTAATAGCAATGTTCAATGTTACTATTCACAAATGACATAGTTACTTTACTGCATTTTTGTTGCAAACATGATTTAAAGTTTCCTTACAAACACACACACACATATACGTGCATATATATATATATATATATATATATATATATATATATATATATATATATAATTATATAATATATATATATGCAGTGCCAATTGTGCATACTACAGAGTGTTTCAATAGTCGCACAACCCAAACTTTGACAATGTATATCATGAAAACCGTAAGAGGTATTTACACCAGGTTTTCTGCACTAAACTAATCATATGCGCTATCACTGGGTTAATACATTTATGTTAGCATTTATCCAAATAAAAGCAATTACATTATTTTAAAAATATTATTAATTTGCTGAAAATATCTGAGAATTGATTTTTAACAATATATACCAACGTAGAAATTTTCAGCGAAAAATGCAAGTTCGACCAGGACTCGAACACGGATCTCTGGTTTATCGTGCCATTTCTCTAACCAATATATATTAATTTTTTAATGAAAACCCCTATGCGGAAGCTTCGCCATCACACTTCATTCACTCATATCATGTGTTCCGGTCTACATAAGAGAGGTGATCGATACGCCTAGACTTACAGGACTACCACATTGAAATGTACTGTGATTGTCTTCTATTTTAGAGTACTTTTCAGCAGTACTGTCAATTTTGTCAATAAAATGCATTTTGATTAAAATATCAAGATACTTTTGAATCACCCTGTATACTGTTTACAAAGCAATTCATAGAACTTACCTTCTGTGTAGAAGAGATTAGGTAATTTATAAGGCGGCACGCCATCTGCAGGTGCAGATGAACAGTCTCATCCATCTTGATCATTAATGGAACTGAAATTAGAACATCTAACTTCATTTTCTAAAGAAATACTTTGCTAATAGTAAGTAATTATCCCAATGAAATTGTAGTAATATCTAACATCTGTGCTTTCTTTTCATTGTCTTTTAAAACTATTGCCCTCCAGGGGTTCTCTCCTAGGGGGGGGTGTTATGTCGCGGAATGCGCCATCGATTTTTTTTTTGGGGGGGGGGGAGATTTTTTACTTTACACGATATAAAATTCAATATTTATATTTTATCTAGGTGCACTATATTTAATCCATCAGATGAAAAAAAGGAAGTATTTAAGGGCAGGGGTGCCCATAAGTGGGTTTGTTGCTTCCACCCATCTTTTTGCATTCTTTTTGGAGGGGTAATTAGTGATGGAAATTTGACGTGAACAGTACAGCATCACAAGTTCAGTTATCATCTTACCATTGCTGCTATGTAAATGGCAATTTGTAGACTGCCAAGAGAATTGTAACATGTAATAGAGTAGAGAAGGGTAAAACTGCGAACCGTTTATTTTTTTCAGGTTCAAATCAATCACTGCTCCACAATCACTTCGCCCGAGATAGAAGGAACCGTGGATGTTAGTGAAGACATGTTGGTACTTCGTTGTTCTGAGAGAGGAAAGCGAGAAGAATTTTAATGTGTTTACTATTTATTTTGATACTTATTTTTCTTAGAATTTCTGCACTGTAAATTTAGAGAATATCACGATGTTGATTCATAGAGGCAGCTGTGTTAATCCGCCTGTGTATTAGTTTTCATTGCATTGTGCAATGGCTCGAAAGCATCACGTACTTTGTACACGATTGCAGCGCTGGGCAAGACTGCGCAATAAATTCCAGGTGAACAGATATTTTAGAAATCTGCAGTAATTATTGAATAGATATAAATTTCAACCGTGTTTTATATTTAATATGGATGACTCTGGTATCAGCACAGTTTCTTCGAAACCTCCAAAGGTGATAAGTGTGCAATGAAAAGGAAGTTGTTAGTGGAGAAGGTAGACAAACCATCACTGCCGTATGTCGTATGAGCGCGTCAGGAAGTTTCATTCCTCCTGCATTCATCTTTCCACGAAAGAGAATGAAAGCAGAACTACTTGATTAAGTACCGCCATCTGCTATTGGCATGATGATAAAAACGAACATCTTTGCTGAAGATTGATTTGTTGAGTTTGTGTTTTAATTCCACTTTATGCGCAGTAAGCCTAGTCGGGACTGGACCTACAGTTAAAGTGGGATCCGAACCACTATGTGCCTCCACCGCCATGCTGAAGAATATTATCAAGCTGGCAACGTCAAAAGAAAGAGTACAGTTGCCCTGGTTGTGATGAGAAGTACAGCGAGCTCCCAGTCGAGTATTGGGTTCAGTGTGCCACATGTGACGAATGGTGGCACGATTTATTTATTGATTGATTGATTTGGTGTTTCAAGTCCACTTTATGCACAGTAAGGCTAATCTGAACCTACAGTTTAAAGTGGGATCCGAACCACTATGTGCCTACAGAATGGTGGCACGAAAACTGCACCTCGTATGAAACAGGAACCTTCATTTGTGATTTGTGTGTGTTAGCAATCCCTCAGCCGAAGACTTGATTCACTGTGCCACATGTGAGGATGGCACGACAAATGCTTTCCATATGAAAGAGTCCTTCATACGAATGTGACTCTGTTTAGAAAATGTTAGTACGACGCTCATTCTTACCCGAACGTGATCGCAGTTATACCCCGTGCTGCGGCTAAGACTGCGCGTTTGCATGGTCATGATTTTCGTTTGTTTTCTGCTGATATATTGTTTACTTGGATTTCGGAAATTTACTGTATGTTGGCAAAGGATAGTGCATTCTGTGTTACTTTTCCGTATGCTACTTCAGATTCGTAACTTCAATGAACATAATGAACAAAATCTGCGCAGTCTTGCCCCATGTTTCTCTATATATTTTATGGGAGTGGGCAATATCCAACTCTTGAATATCAATGCTAAGTCTTAGATTTTGACGAGATTTTTAGTTAGGGGGACCGAGAGTTAAATTTGGTGAATATCCAACTCTTGTGTATTACCAGCGGCGAAGATATAGTACAAGCAATGCAAGCACTGCTTGCACTATTAAAATATTATTTAATGTACTTAATGTTTTAGCCTTATTTAGTTTCCATTGTAATCGATTTCACAAGATTTTACGGCCTCAAACTCCTTCAGCAGCCCGTTGCAAGCAGCAGACTCTCTGCTTGCGACGGCCGACACGAGGAACCAATGCACCCAAGTGCTCTTCTTCCCTGTTTGGGGTAAGACTGCTCCACTGTTCCCGACAATCACATCTATTGGAATCAAAAATCAATGTATTTTGATTTTTGAGATATCTATTAAAGTCTTTATTTTATTGAAGTTAAACAACTTAGAATGCTTGGTGTGCTACATAGTGGCGTAACCACAGGGGAGAGCAGAGGGCATTGCTCTTCCCAACCTTGGACGCAAATGAATTCAAGGGGGGTCTAACATTAACGGTCAAGCCCCCCCCCCGCCCCGGTTTCAAATTTTATGCAAATGAAAATAAATTTCGTAAAATGTTCTTGCTCGATTCGCTCGCATCTCCTACCTTTCTTAGGCTCATCAAGTTCAGAACTGTAGCTAGGGGGCGGCGGGAGTCAGCTCTGGGTGCCGAACAATCTAAATGAAAAGAGTTGTAAAAGAGAGAATGCCATGGCGCCCCGTGGAATTATTTGCGTCCTATTAAATCAATATTGTTTTCAGTTTGCAAGAAAATGGATCTAAAAATTTTCTTCCTTGCTTCGCTCGCAATGTATTTTCTTTTCTGTAACGCATTGTAATTTACCAGAGAAAGAAGTAAGACTTCTCTTTATTGATTTTGTCTAAAATGGATGAACAATTGTTTGGAAGAAAGGGAGACTGCACTTTTGAGAGATAAAATATGTAATTTAGGTTACACATGTTGCGTGTGTATTTTATATTTCACGTCGCTCCATGTTACATCAGTGGCGCAACCGCAGGAGGCAGGGAGGCATTGCCCGCCAATCTTGAAAAGAAAATTACAATTCTAGGGCGGACAAATATTGACAGACAAGGGCACCTTCAGAGGGACAATTGTCCCTTTCGATGTCAAATTTTATGCAAATAAAAATACATTTTGTAAAATTTACTTGCTCTCTTTGCTCGCAATACCTCTTTTCCTTACTCTTGCCTAGTTCCGAGCTGTAGTTAGGAAGTTACTGGTCGAAAATGGCGGCATCTCCGCTAGCGCCGCCCTCAACACATCTCCCGATCTCTTGGTCTCGCAAGGAATTGGACGCACGGTATATGTTACACGTAGAAAAAGAATTATATTCGAAATACATTTATCATGCATATTATGTTGTTTTTTTTAAAAAAAAAAATTACACACGGCTGGGTCTCCAACATTTTAGTTACGACAGTGATTTTATGACATATGGTAGGACTGTAGTTTGTGAGGGAAGTGTGTTGGGCGCCTAAAATTCGGGGGAGGGGGGCGCCGTAATGGCTGCCTGCCCCCTCCGAGAGAACGTCTTTAATCCGCCACTGTGCGACACTTAAAGAAATTTGGAATTTATTGTGGTGAGTACATCGTCCATGCATGTGTTTCTCTTGGATGGAGATTTTAATGTTTATGTCCCCTGTGTCAGAAGCGCCAGCCACCTTAATATGAATTGGGAGGATTTGAATCAACAATTGCACACACACACACGCACACATACCCCTCCCCACACACATACATTCAGATTCAGGCATGTGTTTCGAGAGTGACATCTCTTCTAGTTAGCAAGCGCAAATGAGTTCACTGACACAAATGAACGACCAGGGGCGCGTCAAGTATCGAGCGCTCAGCGAGCAACGTGATCGCTCAGCTACTTGACGGCCAAATAGGAGTTGCTCCGCGAGCGCTTATCACTTGATCGCTGAGCGAACTTGAATCTTGCTCGTCACAGGATTGAGCCACAGACTATAGTGTTTTTGTGTTTCGATCGCGTGAGGCAAAGGGAAGAAGAAGAAAACTGTATGAGGATGGCGGGGTGGCGAGCATAAATATTTCCAATGAGGAAATATTTATGATGAACGGCTTACGATATAGCGTAATTAGAGAGGAAGTTCAAGTACCAGAAGGTGATGTAATATTCCAGTTTTTGTAATTGTATTAAAATGAAAACTCGACGCAGCCACATTCAACACAGATTATTCAAAGGCACTGATATTTTGATCAATGAGCAAACAGCGTCAAGTAAATGATCTGTCTGCTCAACGAGCGAAAATCTTGCTCAGCGAGCGTCGCTCAGATACTTGACGGGCCCCAGAAAGAACGCTTCACTACTGAAGTTGGAAAATGGAACAATTCTAGAAAGAAAGGACGTTATGTGTAAGGTTTTAATATATTTAAATTTATGTATCAGAGCACAGACACAACACACACATGTAGTGCTCCTGCAAAAAGAAAAACATTGATATATGAATGAAACATGGGGACGAGTATTATCTACTACTTATACACATATTTCCACACTCTTGTTACAGGAAGTTGAAGTACATTGTACATTGGAGCTCGAGTTTTACTGCACATGAAGAAAAACATTTAAATCTCTTTGTAAAATATATTTACACAAAAAAATTAACAATATATTATGAATGTACAATATTTACAATGAAATACCGCAATAAATGTATGTTTGAAGTGACCTGCCACCTATCGAGTAATTTCTAAATACATCCTACCAAACCACGTGTACGGAGATGTTTTGTCGAATGATGTTAATAACCTGTGGCGCAAACTTACAAAGGCGTATGGCATAAGCATGTTCGGAAAGGGGGGGGGGGAAGGGAGGCAGTTGCCTCCGTAATACATTCACTTAGAAATTTAGTGTAGATGAATCTTAACGCCGTTATTGACCAATATTATATTCTTAAAGAAAAATTTAAGTGTCTTTCAAACCGATGAAATTTCCAAGTAACAACTTGGAGAGAGAGGGTGGCTAGTGCATTACTTCCTATTACAGCGCCTTGAATAACGTAGTGTGAAAAACGGCACTGTTCTGGCATCTCTGGCTGGTTTCACTCGAAAATGATACCGCTAGAGGCGCTGGTGTTGGTCTCGCTGCTTGGTATTCGTCTGCTTATAATGGAACTAAATGGAGTTTTCGCTGCAACGTCTGATTCTTTTACATGAAGCATTTCTATGAATGTGATAATTGCTATGATATTTGGTACAGTGGTCGCGAAGATATTAACGAACATTCTAGACAGTCGACCACGTCCTGTTATCGTCATACTTTCGTTAATAATACGGGAGAAAAAATACGCGTGGAATGCTCTTGGCAACTAAATATTTGTGTATGAATTAGGTTCATTATTATCATCATCATCACCATCACTTATTTTAAAGATGTACACACTGAAGAATTTGAATTTTTGATATTTACTGTCTCTTTTCTTCCGCTTTAAACAAATCGCGGGGATGATGATAATGATGATTGCATGAAACGACAAGGGGAACCCCACAAAACTTTTTTAGTGCCATCGACATGAGTGTAAGGAAACTTTCAAACAAATGGGACAAGCGACACGGGATGTTCACACTGTCACACTAGTGACACACACTTCCAGACTGTAAAATAGCATTCATTGCACATGAGGGTCCAAACAGCAAACGACACGTTCATATTTCGTATTCTCGTGCTACTTGTTACTTCCGTCGGAAAGCTCCTTAAAGGAAGGGTGCTCAGACCGAAACGACGCGCTACAGGGAGAGTTCCCAACTAAGTGACAAGCGACATGGTGCCTTCAGTCTATTAGCAAGCGTTCGCTGCTAATTGTGCGAATAACAGATAGCCGAAACGATGAACCGCACATTACAACAACAGATCTAGGCGACACGATAAGCCACACGTGTCGCTTTGTCGCTTGTGCGTCGCTCAAACAGGGCCATTTCCTCAATAGCTTGCAACATGTTTCCGTGGTTTGTTGTTCGCGCATGCGCGATGCAATGAGTGTCTTGCTGTAGGGAGATTGCGCACCAAAGCGACAAGGGGCACGCGACACTTATGGCTTGAGGATTTCACCAACCGAACGCTGGCCTGTGCTTCCCGTCATGCCGCTACGATGTGAAATGTTGCTCTTGATTGGCTCGTTTCCAAGCAACATGTGTCGCTTCGGTATGAAAGTTGCCTTGGACCGAAGGACCCGTGTCGCTTTGGTGTGATATCCTCGTATCGTTTGTCGCGTGTCGCTTTGGTGTAAAATCTCCTTGAGGAAACGGTGCAACCAGAACTTGTGTCCCTAAGGTTCGAAAGGCTGCATTGATTAGACTACTCGCTTCCAAGCGACACTTGTGGTTTGTCGCCTCGCTATGAAATATCTCTCAGGATACTATTTATATTCTAATAACATAGAAAAATAAAACTCTAGTACACAATCCAACGCCTGACGTCCGGAATCACTTTGCGATGTTTTCTCTTGTGTTACGCATGCTATTTATGTATTAATTTTATTTTACTTTTCTTTCCAAATTAATGTCATTTCGTGACTGCAAATCACTCCACAAATATAACTGTTTCCATCAATTCACTTACCGCCTTTCTACACAATATATTCCAAAAACTAACTAAGCCGCATTACTTTCATAACAACATTAGCACCTGTTCCGATCGCACTGCCATCTATATTTTCATCGTTTCGGGAACCAGTTTCTTGCGTCGTTTTCCACACTACGTTATTCAAGGCGCTGTACTTCCTATGTAACTGTACCGCTTTTTCTGTTGAAAATTTATTGCTATTAACACTCCCATACTTTATTCTTTATTTGTGTCACCTCTATGTGGTTGCAGAATGAATTGCTCATGCACTGGAAATTAATAAATTATGTGCAGTTACTTTGAATCTGCTTTAAAAATATACGTGATGTAAATTACACTCTGAACTACAGAGATGGAATGCTTGTAATATGGAATAAGTCCACGACAGTTGCTGCTGGTGGTCTGGGTTTTGTAAACAGTTCTGAAAGTGAAAATCGACTCCTGGCTGGCCCGTACCCAAGGGGCGGGGGGCAAGGGGGCCATGGGCCCCCTCGATCCATGAAATATTTTAATGCGAACCTATAAAAAACTACAAAAAAAAAACACGGCCGGTTTTTCACATTTTGCAATAATTTCGATTTTCTCCTTGCATAAATGGTTGGGTTGTTTCTGGAAGGAGGTAGACTCCAGAAGTCTGCACTGTAGTATATTTAGCAATTTTAGTTTTATAACCATTTATGCAAAGTTACCAAACATCCCAATTTGGTAGGGACATTCCACTATTTTTAATCCATGTCTTGATTTTTTCGAACTGCAGACTTGAGAAAAAAATTTTCTTTTTAATTAATTAACATTCAGATATGTTCTTCATTATAAGAATCATTCCCAATACAAGTCATTTAACTTATAAATATTTTACTTTGTAATCATAGATTATCTTTATTACAAATCAAATCTAATCATGGCTGTTCAATGGTGGTGGTATAAGAAAATTGAAAGCATTGTTAATTTGTGAATAATATTGCATTATTCAATTTCAGAATGGAATGTAAGAAATAAGCACCGAGGTGTACCCCAGGTGACAGCCTTTTCTCTGTAAGCAATTGGAGAGAGGGGGGGGGGGCTATCACTGAGTTGATTTTTTCCCGTTACTTTGGTCCATAATATTGCAACACTACAATTGTACATCCAGCTGCAATACTAACTTAGCGTTGGTGGTCACATCCAGGGTACGAATTCCCATAGCGGAGGGAGGATCTCACACCTTCCCACCAATGATCCTGTTCTATTAAAATTTACCCCCCCCCCCATCAAAATTTTCCGAGGGGACTAGTTTTTGTTATAACAATAAAAATAAACAATTAGTTTTGACTTCATACATACTTTACTAAGAATAATATCAGAAACACATACAAAGAAGGAAGAACAAAGAATAACGTCTGTGTGTGTGAATGTTGCATACATCTCTTGCTCTCTCTCTCTGTCTTTCTTTAGAGCTGGTAAATGCGGTTAAAATGCACTTCTATAATCATAAACAGTGGCGGCTATTAGGGGGGGATCGAGGGATGTAGTTGCCACCCACTTTTTGCCACTCTTGCTCCCGCACGATGCTAAACTTTATCTACGAAGATAAACTGAACTGATAAACTGTCTTGCCCACTCCCCCAGTTTTGGCACCTTGTCCCCCTATTTTTGAAACCAAATCGCCGCCACTGGTCATAAATAAGATTTTATAATTATATTAAAATGGACCAGTGAGGAAAGGAGCCGTAGCTACAAAGGGAGTTGTCATTATAGTCACCCTAGAAGGTGGAGAGAGCGGAAAGGATGCTCACACCCACAAACGTCCATACCCAAGCCGGGATTCAAACCCAAGACCCCTGGCTTAATTTTGAAAACAGTGGCAACCTATAAATTTTACTGACAACTGATATGCATGTAAGAAAAATTATGTGTTTGAAAAGTGGGTTTCAAGAAAATTCCAACGATTATTTGCAATATTAGGAACATGCGAATTAAAAATCTCTCTCTCTCTCCCTCTCTCTCACACCCTCTCTCTCGCTCTCTCTCTGTCTCTCCACTCAAACTGGTTCATCTTCAATGCTCTATTAAAGAAGTTGTAGGAAGAAATTAATATTTTATTGAAAGGAATTACTGTGAGTTCGGTGCCTACTGCTTGTACTAGTTTGTTCCGCACTTCACGATATAGTTTGATATTGGTCCATCAAGAGAAATCCTCGCAATTTACACTCTTTTCATGTGTGAGAATTAGTTTTCTCATTTTGTGTCTTTGCTTCACATTCTTATCATCAAACGTGGAAAAAAATAATCAAAAGTAAACCATTGAAAACACGTCATAAATTGTACATATTTATCATTCATTGTAGCAACTTGATATCAACATTGAAATGTAAGAGTAACATTTTCGGAAGGCATCAAAATGTCAACTTTTAGTTCACCCTGGAAACAACGTTTTGTAGCAAACGAGCGAGATTCTGACATCTAGATGAATTTCCGGAATAATTCTTGTGAATTTATATTATTCTCATTGTACGTCATTTCTCTACACTTTCAGGCAAATAGTAAATACGAGGACGAAAGATCCAGTGACACCTTTGTCCACGTCGGAACTCTTGTCCGGAACACTCGGTAGAGAGATCATGTGTTGATCACTAAACGTACTCAGTCACCGAAATGGCTCAAGAATATTCATCTGCCGGAGATTTTTGTTTCTTTTCAGCTTGCTTTTTATAACGAACTCTATTCGCAATAGCGCTAGTTAACAATTTTCTAATAAATCAATTGTAATAACATTTCAGTCTGCGTGTTCGAAACGAGGCAGCAAACACTTCGTGTTTACATTTGTTCGTTCGTGGATTTCCCCTATCTCACGTGTCCCTTGCAATTGTTGATATTGCATGATACACGAAACACTCCGTTGTGATGTGGTTAGCACAGCTCGCTACTGCGTCAGGTGTCTCGGTTTAAATCCTGGTCTAGACATTGGTATAATTTGTTATTTCATCATATCATCCTCATCTTCGCGATTAGCCAAAGGTGGCAGAAAAGCGAATTAAAATGAACCAAATCAATCAATCAATTATGGAGATATTTTAGAATGAGTAGACTAATCTTGAATTTCAGTCTGTCCGTTATTTGTCTTGGTCAGTTTATAAATACTATGAATGCTTCTTACAACATCACAAGTATCATTAATATTTTGGATTTTGCTCAGGCAAGGCTCCCAAGTTGTTGTTTTCAGCTCCTCTCATCTAAGCGAAGAACGCTAGTGGCAACCCTGGCACGCGCCCCTGGTAGTTATGTCAGAGCAAGCGTTTGCTGTGTTGGGTTGCATACGTACAGGATAGATTTTAAGCGCACATAGCGAAGAAACTAAGCGCTTTCGAGGTAAATTTAATAGGGAAAAGTTACTTGTTTTTATGATATCTACCAGCATCCAAGCGTTGTTGAAAGAGTTTTGGGACACCCTGTATATATATATGTTTCTGGTTTCGGGATCACTGTGGAGAATGGGGAGAAGGGAGCGTAGTGTGTGCCTGATTTTGTTGAGGTGGGGGTGATATTGGTGACGAGTGCGGGAGGGTTGGTGGCGGGATATTTGTTTGGAGGGATATCCACGGTTGACCAGGGCTTGGTATAGGCGGAGGTTGTAATTCTGACGGGAGGTGGGTGAAGTGTTAAGGCGCTGAACCCTGAAGGCCAGAGAGAATGGAATGGCTTTCTTGGTGTGGAATGGGTGGGAGCTGGAGAAGTGTAGGTATTGCATGTGTTTGGTGGGTTTTATGAGGATTGATGTTTTCGAATCACCCTCCTCGATGTGCACATCCAAATCCAAGAAAGTGATTTGGTTGGAGGAATGGGTCTAGGTGAACTTTATGGAACAGAAGTGGTAAAGTTGGTCCAGGAAAGCTGATAGAGATGGTTCTCCATGTGTCCAGAGCATGAAGATGTCGTCAACGAAACGGAGCCAGATAAGGGGTTTAAGGGGTTGAGTCTCCAGGAACTCTTGTTCAAATTTGCCCATGAAAAGGTTGGTATAGGATGAGGCCATTCTGTAACCCATGGCTGTACCTCGAATCTGAAGGAAATGTTGGACTTGAAAAGTGAAATTATCACAAGTGAGGACAAGGTGGGCTAGGTGGATCAGGAAGTTGGTGCTGGGGTTCTGGGGTTTGGGTCTGCTATTGAGGTAGCATTCCATGGAGCGGAGGGATGAGAGTGAGGTATGTTGGTGTAAAGGGAAGTGACGTCGATGGTAGCAAGGATGGTATTTGGGGTCAATGGTGGAGGGGTGCTGATTTTCTGGAGGAAGTCGTTGGTGTCACAGAGGTAGGAGGGCAGAGCTTTCACAAGAGGCTGGAGGTTGAAGTCAACAATGTTTGAGATCCTTTCGGTGGGTGAATTGTAGCTGGACACGATGGGTCTACCAGGGTTGCCAGGTTTGTGAATTTTGGGCAGTAGGTAAAAGGTGGAGATTGTCTGAAATGAGTATAGCTATAGTAGAGGCTGTCAGGCCCTCTAAGGGGCCACGAGTGTGGACGAAGTTCTGGATTTTGTTGAGGCATGTGGAGAATAAGTCAACAGTGATGGTTTTGTAGATGGAACAGTCAGCCAGCTGGTGAGTGGCCTCCGCCAGGTAATCGTGAGAGTTCAAGACCACTGTGATGGACTCCTTATTAGCTGGGAGGATTTTGATGTCATGGTTGTGGCAGTGGTCTATGAGAGCTTTCTGTCGGGAGAGGTTGAGGTATGGTTGGTTGTGGAGGTCATCTAGGAATTAGCTGTCAGAGGTGATGAGAATGATGGCAATGATGTGCCTTTCGAAGAGGCAGGTGGGGTGGGGGTGAGGATCTTGGGAGTAGGGGGGAACAGGGTGAGTCACCTAACATTACCACCGAATATATTTCGTGAACGACAATAAATATTGAAAAACACATATTAACACATGTTTATTAACGATTTAGACGAAAAATTCTTCTCTTCGGTAAAAATAACTTTTGAGTAGCCACTCCGTGACGCTCCAATGTAAAGCTTAGGTCAGCAAATGAATGAATGAGTTTGTGTTTAAGTCCAATTTATGCACAGCTAATAGGGACTGGACCCACAGTTTAAGGTGGGATCCGAGCCATTATGTGCCTCCACCATGAAATCGAACCCGGGAGCGTAAGGCAACCAAATGACGAACTAAATTCCTTGAGGACACAACTATGCTGCGTCGCCACAGGAACCTCCCGCCATGTTGTGAACGTCACAGCTACGTATAACACCGCCATACGTGGAGATATGCTCTCATCTTCCTTACAGATCAATCTTTATGTGCAAGAATGCCAAAGTCGCTTCGAAGTGTAGTTGGTCTCGTCAAACCGTACACACGGGAGTTCAAAGTCAATACCGTATCACGCCGAAGGCGTGACTCGAACCTAGGACCCCGGGTGTCATAAATCGATAAGCTAATCACTTCGCCAAGGCGCTGGCAGGTAACTTCTTACAAGCAGATTTCGCCAGCGACAGTCAGTGGAGTTGTAAAACTCCGCTGACACGGCATTAGGCCGGAAGAATATGAAATAGAGTAAAAATCAGCTTTATCCACAAAAAAAGCTAGTAGCGACAGATAGAGCGTGCTCAACGGCTTTAACGATCGGCAGTTCAAATTCCCTTTAAATAGTTCGCGTGAGAATATCTCCCATGGAGTTGTGCTCCATAGAACTTTTTTTATTTCAGGATAGGACCTCATCTACTAGGACCAGCGGAGATGAGCATCTCTACAGAACTACAGGTCCAACATTCCTTAATCATGCCCTCTCCCTGCCTGTCCAGTAAGTAGAGGAGTTTTATATTAAATGTTGTTCGTGTTCCAACATTTATCTGGGGTGTCACCCCATCACCTTTGTGTCCCTCTTGCTAAGCAAGCGAGTTGCTTCAGGCCGTCATAGCCGTAAGTAATGATCCCCCAAATCTACCTTAGATTTTATACGATACAGCATATTAGTAGTAACAGTAAAAATAGTTAAGAAACCGAGAGAGGGTATGATGTTTGATATTACTCACGCTTAGATAAGATCGGATTCTCAAGCACTAAACACTTCAGAAAGAGGCAAGAGAAAGTTCCAAAACTATTCAGGATGCAACGTAATGGGCATCAAAATTAGATAAAAAAGTTACTACAGTAGGCGGTAACTTTGAGCATTACGAATATTGAAAAATCAAATTCAAGATCGCTGATTCAAAATGCAAAACTTCCATAACATCAACGACTATTAAGTTTGTATTATAGAAAGAAAATTATGTAACTTTGCCTTTATAGAATCGAAATTAGCTATACATATTACAGAACAATTTATTTATCTAAAAATTTACTTTCTCCAAATTTCTAAAATTTTAAAAAAGAAAACTTCCATTCTAGTATGAACAAGTTGCTCAAAAACCCGATGATTTTTTTCCAAGAAACATTTTCTCCACTGTGTAAGAAGCTAAAAGGCCTTATTTAAATGCAGACCATTTTGCAATACGTAGTTACAGTAAAATTTGTTCTTAAAAATTATATTCTTATCAAATTTAATGTATGTAATTAATGTCTTACTTTTTACATTAGCATTTACGTCCACTATAACCACGGATTTCAGAACTTTAGAAAACCCTTAATTCTAAGCACCAGATTAAAACAATCTCACCCTAATTCAATGTGCCGGAAGGGTTCTCGGCCTAAACTCGTAATATATGCAAATGCCAACCTGTTACCACGCCAGGGGCACCGGGTTCGAATCCTGGTCTTAGGATGGGTGTTCCTTGCACCTTCATGAATTTCATCATATCATCACTCATCCTCATTGTTGCGATTAGCCTAAAGTGGCAGATAAGCGAAGCTAAATAACAAACATAAAATACGCAGGATGAGTCTGTAGCTTCGTAACAGGCTAGAAATGAATGGGAAGAGGGATGGGAGGCAAATGGTGGTATATGAACGTAAGTGATGCCCGGAGGGTAGGCTATTTCTAAATTTCTTATGGTAAAAATCGTCGAAAGATACGTTTGATACGCAATTAATATCGAACAACTTTTGTAGGAAACAGTTTTGGGTTCGGTGAACGGTTTTCGAAACTCCCTTATGGTTGAAACGAGTCACTCTTCAAAACAGGCCAATATTTTCTAAACACTGAACAAACTACAAAGAATTCTGTAAGATACGAAAACCAACAGAGTGAATCTGATGGTGGTATTTTCAAAATTCATGGAATGAGGGTCGAGAAACCACTTGTCGGATAATCTTTAAACTTTGAAGAACATTTTGTAGGAAACATATTTGATGTGGGTCACCGTATTCAAAGAGCAATTGAACAGAGAATTTCGGCTTTGTTTGGTTTTAGAAACTATTCGCCGGATTTGAAGAAGGACTCACTGAAACTGTAAAATACTTTTGGAGCACTCATTCGAAAACTGACCAAGGTAAAAACTGTTTCCTACAGAAGGTGTTCGAATTTAAGAGACTTATGATACGAGGTTTCCCTCCACGCGCATTTTTAAATTTTTGAAGTGTTTCTCTAGGTAGGTTGAAAAGTATCTTCCTTTGCTATATTTTAATTTTTGATATTTTTAAACTTCTGCACAGGCCTGTAGAATACCTATTTTCTTTTAGTAGATGATTGTTAGAACATCACATGCTTTACAATGTGGACATTAAGCATTGAAAACTATATTATGTTACAACGGTGGTAAAAGAGGACAAGTAAGTAAATTTATGAACACGAAACCTGTTGCAAAATTAGAACCTTTCATATGAAACTCTACTAGCAACTGGTTTGTTCGAAATCGGTCAAAATGTTTCAGGTGTCATGTGAGTTACATTTTATAAACCATTTGTTCACAACTCTGATTAAAAAGCTCTGAAACTTGGAAGGCAAAATGTATAGCTTGTGATGTTCCTCCTTCTCCTCTTCACATCAATCTAGGACTTATTAAACAATTTGTAAATGCTATAGACACAACTGGAAGAGGGTTTAAGTGTCTTTCAAACAAATTGCCTAGTCTTTCACCATCAAAGGGAAAGAAAGGCGTTTTATGGGACCTCAAATTAGAGAACTTCAGCAAAATCCAGAGTTTGAAGCATGCCTAACAGAGAAACAAGAGGTCACGGGTTCGATATTCCATGGAGGCACATAGTGGTTCAGATCCCACTTTAAACCGTATGTCCAGTCCAGATTAGCCTTACTGTTCATAAAGTTGTCTTAAACACCAACTCAATCAATCAATCAAGTCTAACAGAGATAGATAAAAGAGCATGGATATAATATTACATGCAATATAATACACAATAATTTTATTACATTTTTGTAAAGTAAGTACAGTATTATATAACAATTCTGTTTCTGAATATTGTGTCGCATATCACATCTATAAATTTTAAACAAAATATACTAGACATAGAGAAATAATGATTAAATTATTCCGTGAGTTCACTCAATATGCACCTCAAAATTGCAAGAATATTAGAAAAAATCACGATTACTCGTAAACTATCCCTGACAGAGAAAATCTAAATCCAGATTTGAAATCAGCCCAAAATTTGCAATAGAAATCAGACCTCTTTTCTCCAGATTTCTTTTTTTTGTCGAACAGTTTAACATTACATTCCCTGTATTTGGTGTGTATCCATTGTCTTCTTTTCAATCGAGTTTCCTTTCTAACAAAAACACTTCTGTCTGAGAGTGGTGTTCTCAAAAGTAAACTACCATAATGTATCCTGACACCTTAAGTTATGATCGACTATAGCAACGAAACGAACAAAATGTCATAACGAAATATATTCTGCGCCCTGAACACATGCCCCCTCAACGTGGCCACGCACACTCACACAAAAACTAAGAGTTTAAGTTTTCGTTTTAAGTCCACTTTATGCACAGATAGGTTGATTGAATTAGGTTATTTGCCACTTTGGGCTAATCGCGACGATGAGGATGAGTGATGATATGATGAATTTCATGAACGGACCCTCACAAAGAACAACCATGCCCCTTGGCGTCATAGCGCGCTGTGCTAACCACTCCGCCACGGAAGTCGGCTATGCACAGATAGGCTAATTGGGACTGGACCTACAGTTTAAAACTGGATCCGAACGAACCACTACGCGCATCCACAGGGCCACACAAACATAATCGTGAGCGGGTGTGTTAATGTATGTGTTTCTTAGATCACATGCTGCCCCTCAGAAAACATCTGAATCTGCCTATCGCGATGTTATAACTTCTTTTTTTAATATTCAGGGTCAACTTACTACTTCAGTAATTTCTCGCGACCTTATTACATTTTGCTAGTACCAAAAGTAATGCATTATCATAACATTTCAGGTGTTTATTCACACTATTCTGATCGCGAGCCCACTGGCGGTTGACCTACTTTTTGCTACATATCCAATCGTCTTCGGGAGGTGTGTGCCTCGATGAGTGTCACCAACCTTAGTTGCGAAGTATGGGTAACATCGCTCTTCCGTTAGAACGTTGCCAAGCGGTTCTTATTAGCTTTTTGTACAGTGTTTGGGTGTTTTGTGTACTAATATTCCGTGCTTTGTGTACTGTTATTGTACAATTTTTATCCAGTAACGGCGCTGATCAACTCTCTCTCTCTCGGTTTTACAGGGCGTTTGGCAACATGCTGTGTATCCGACACTCATTTGTTTCGTCCCGCCAGGAACTTTCGGTGCCTCGTGACTCGAAAATACCCGATGTCAGTCGAAGAGAATCCAGCTGATTGCTGATTCGTTGTTTCCCAGCCGCCAGCTGGAAATGCGAGAGGTATATGGCAAAATAAAATTATTTTCATCCCTGCCAGGGATGTTTTTATCCCCCCTCAAAGAAAATGGGATTGAAAGCATACAGTATACCATTTCTTAAAAATGTAACGAACACAATTGAAGAAATCAATCCATTAATGGTCCGGTCATCACAGATTTCCCTGTCGAAAAGTATCCAGCCTTATGGATTGATTGATTGATTTGGTGTTTTAAATCCACTTTATGCACAGTAAGGCTAATCGGGACTGGGCCTACAGTTTAAAGTAGGATCCGAACCACTTAGTGCCTCCACCGGGTATCGAACCCGGGACCCCTTGATTACAAGACGCCATCGGGGAGGCCCTGCCTTATGGATTAAAGGACACCATTCTGAAACTGACCAACCTTACCTAGCCGAGAAAATAGGATTTCATTGCATAGTGCTGATATTTTACAAGTATTAAAGTGTTCGTAAGATACTTATAGGTAGATTAGATGTATATGAACTTGGCAATATAAATTTGATCAAGCTTTCGGTAATGGTGTTACTAGTTCTATAGCTCTTTTGTGTATGAGTTTGAGTTTCTCATAATGTTCGAGCGTTTCTAAATTACATATAAATGTTCTAGGGTACTTAGAACCGTAATGTAATAATTAAGTTTACTCCTTGGTAAAATGCAAATTAGCATATCTAAAAAGAAAAAAAAAACTACCTTCCGAAATGAAATCACAAATGAGCTACCTAGTTGGCAACAGTGCTTCCTTCAGTCAGGTGGCTGTGTTCGTCTATTACGTGATGCTAGACTGTCGGCACACTTGATCTGGTGCCCGGCTCGGCTACAAGAAAGAAGTTGGGTTTAGCGAACACAACTCACAATAAACGAATCAGTTGAAGTTCTCCAGGCTTTTGGGTTTGCGTGAAAACTGTTGTAATGTGATTGTAGTTTTCTTAGTGTTATTGACCATGGATAAATTTATAATCAAGCGCCCGCTGGTGAACAATACTTTAGCCCAGTGTTCCTTCAAAATTCAAAGATCTGTGGATTTTTCTTGCGATGACAATAAAAAGTTGTGCATGGAAGTTAATGATAAAAAAAAAGTTTTTCCTCAGAGGGGACCCTTGTTCAATTTCTTCTGGTTTTTCCAACTGGAAACATGCTTTAAGAAAATTCAGTTACTATGAAACCTTTCGCCTAGTGTTTGAGCCCACCCAATGTTTTTTTAAAAATTTTGCGCCCCTGATCTCTACGTCACTGTGTTCGAGAATCCTTTGTTATTTCTGCTTGAACAATCCCTACAAAGAGGATTCCGGACCAAGTCTGCACTAAAAGCTTGGTATTTTACCATCTAACAACCACATAAGCAGGACTTCAGAAGAAAATAGGCCACTACATTCTGCTGAAACATGCTGACAAAATAAACCAACATTTTCGTTTTTACATGTAGCATGGCTTCGTGGTAACGTCGTCACCTTGTAATCAAGGTGTTCCGGGTTCGACATCCAGTGGTGGCACATAATGATTGGATCCCACTTTGAACTGTAGGTCCAATAGTCTGTCTGTACATAAAATAAACTTTAAAACAAACTCAAAATATGTTTATATTAATATGAAAATGTGTTCATATTTATTGAAATTAAAGTTATGGTAGTGTCACCTTAGCACCAGTAAATTCAATACATGTGTCTGAGGACTGCCTGCAATATAAGCTGAAACTTAAGGGGAAACCAGCATACATGATGACAAGACACAGGGCACCACAGAAAAGGGCAGAAGTAGGTGCAGACACTGTGAATTAAGCTTTTTGCTTTGGAGGGGATGCCCACACAGTGGCGTATTTGAGATTTCATTTCGGGAGCTGTGTTTTTATGTGTGTGCTATGTCACCAGTCAGTAAACTAAACTATTGCCTTGCGTTTCTAAGTATCTTAGAACAGTTGTCATAACCCAGGTCATTAAATCCAATGATAACATTTATACATAATTTAGAAACAGTATATTTTCATTCTAGGAAGAAACAAACACATACACAAAAGAGCTATCGAAATTTTACTGAAAATCGAAATCTTGACCAAATTTCTATTGCCAAGTTCAAACTTAGTGTCCATTTAACCTACCTACAAGTTCCTTGGGAACACTTTCATACATGCAAAATATCAACACTATGCCATGAAAACATAGAACCTCCTGTTGTTTCGGTCCGATAAGGTTGGTCATTTTCAGAATGATGCCCTTCTCTAATCCACAACGCTACATACTGTTCGTCAGGGAAGTATATGATTCCTGGCCCCTTAATGGACACGAATGATTTATAATTGCGTTTGTTACATAGTTATGGAATGGCATACTATCTGGTTTCAATCCCATTTTCTTTGAGGGGGATATAAACATCCCTGGCAGGGATACAAATAATTTTCATTTGGCAAGGATTTTTTTTTGTTGGGGGGATCCCTGGCATCCCCACCCCCGTTAATTCGCCGCACACTGGGTACAGGTGTCAGGGCTTCAATAACATATTTTTCCAGTGTGAAATACAAGTAAGACAGCTTCACAATTTGATGTTTTCAGAAATTATCTCAGCTCACACCCCGATATGTGCTAATTACGCTCAGTAAAATTAGATATTGGCAATAAATAATGAACCGAAGAAAAAAACAATGCTATCGTCCTATATTTTCACTAAAATACAGTGAAATGTATTTTTAAACTGAAGGAAATTCCTACCTTGAACTGAAGAAGGAGCACACGAGAGACAGCCACGAATCACCGCAACACTATACTAATCGGTCAGCAGACCAAGTGACAACTAACTACCGAAAACCACTCAATTTCGTGCCTGTAATATAATGTACATTACAAGACAATAGTTATATGATGCGGCGGAAATGCCAATACCTAAACAAACCCCTGTTGGTCGCACTGACAGACAATGCATTATCCAGAGCTCCGAAGTGAGAAAACGGTAAACAATTTTTGCATTCCAGACAGCGTGATAAGGCAAGGGAGTCTTTCTCAAAACATTTTGAATCATCGAGAATACATACGGTCCTTGATTTCCGAGTACTAACATCAACATCAACATTGGATTACTAACGGTTTAATTATCGTCACTAGAGCCGTAGCTCAATCGACCTCCGTGGCGGAGTGGTTAGCAGAGCGCGCTACGACGCCAGGGATCCCGTGTTCGAATCCCGGTTCGGACTTTGATGCTTGTGCCCCTTTATAAAAGTACCCTTTATAAAGGCGACCCGGCGTGATGCTGATCACATCATCCCAACTATGGCCGAGATGAAAAATATGAAGAGCTCCACATTACCCAGTATGCTTTCATGTGCACACGCACAGGGGCACCTTTACCTTTTTTCTTTACTTCTATCTTACCTCAAATGCAAACTATTTGAAAAAAAACATAACACATTGGACATAACAAAATTCGGACATGAACCTTGTGACGTTATTATGAGTTGCAGTGGCGTCAAGCGGAAGTTAGGGAGTTTCCAAATGTATACGAAAAGATGTTGGAGCTGCGATTAAGACTCGCCATTGGACATTTCATTGATATCGCTAGTTCGATTACGTGCTTATTTAACTTTCTGGGTTAATTTTGACGATTATGATGAATGACATGGGTAACATTAAAAAAGGTAAAGCTACCCCCTTTATATTGAACCGCACGATGAAGTCATATCGAGAATGTGATCAGCAGCATGCTCCTGCCGCCTATATACTCCGTTCCCCTTGCCCCTCTTCGCCAGGTACAGATTGGATAGGGACTGCCCAGAGCAGGGACACTGTTTGGAAAGTTCTCACCGCAGATCACCCATCGATAGGGACGGGAAGTTTTCGTTTTATTGATGACACCAAAAAGTTGAGGAAAGCAAAATAAAGTGTTTATAATGCTTTTGGGTATGTAAAGGAGGCAAGTTCTCCGTGTTTCGGAATCGCGAAATAACGCGAATTGTGCCATTTTTCAGAATAACTCCGAATTTTACACTTTAACGCGAAAAATGCGAAATGAACTGAAGATAACACTAATTCTGTTCAAAAAGAATTACTTGAACCGCTATTATGTCATTTGTAGTTTAGCTGGTGATAGTTCGATTCAAAAGAGATTATCACGATTCATTTATTGCAGTTAGGCGCAGACATGACTGACAGTGTTTAACTCCGTCCTCAAATATAATTTGCTCAGGGGGAGGGGAGGGGGGTATCCCAGAAGGGAAATTTCGTAGGAACGGGAAAATTTTCAGAGAAGCATGTGTTGTGTTTCGGGGTGTGTGTGGCATGTATGTGTGTGTGTGTACACATTCCGGTATTTGGAGGTCGCAGAGGGATTTTCGGGCAATGTTAGGGAAATGTGATGTGTATGATTGTGTACAAAGATTTGGGTGTTATCATTCAATAAAAATTTAGTGGCTGATGAGATGAAATAGTTTCGGAAATGGAAAATTTGGTCATTTCTCACAAAGGTAAGCAATAATTTTTTCTTGTCATTAAAACTAAAATTTGTCTCAATTTTCCACAACTAAATACAATGTGAAAATCTTAAGCATAGAAAGAACAGTAAAAATGCATGTGAAATTAACACCGAATTTTGCCCTAAACCGTGAAAAATAACACCGAATTGCAGTAAAAAATAACATCGAAATTTAGGGGAAAATAAAACGAAAACTTCACGTCCCTACCCATCGAATCCGGGCAGGGCCGGCCCTATGGAGGGGCAACTCGGGCATCCAAGCGAGGTCCCTTACTTTTGGGGACCCCTCGCCAGATAAAAAAAAAAAATATTTGTGTCGTTTATTACTAGTTTGTAGGACGCTGGTTCTTCCAATTAATGGGGGATCAATTTTTAGTAAGACGACAGGAATTCATTCTGTTGTTGGATGAACAATGTTTATGACTTCCAAAGTATGCGAGCGTGTATGTAGTGAAAGTTTTATTTTAAGACGAGTGTGTATTTTATTTAGTTTCAGGTTTCCGTACTTGGTAGGCTAAGTAGCATATACGAATTCATACGTTAGAGGTATGATTATGTACCGTGCGTTCATTTCGATCTTCAGCCGAGAGATCGGAAGAAGCGTGGCGGGTGCCGCTGACGGAGATGCTGACATTTGCGGCCTGTAATGTCGGCTTATTTTTATGGACATATGCAGACATTTATATAAATATTGCAAAAAACGAGCACTAACCTGTGTTATAACACGCAAAAGTTCTTCTGTAATTCATCCAAGTTCTGCCCTTATATAGACAGATAAGTACGCTTTAGAAACGATGTTAAGAGCCACAGATAATAAAACATTTTAATCATAGTTTTGACCAGTAATGTCCTGCTTAAGTTTATATCCTTCAAAGAGTTTTCTGTCGATGGGGATCGTTTGGAGGTTTCGAATGTGCAACATTGTATCAAGATTACGCTGCAGACGAAACCGTTAAAAGTCAATGGTTTTCGTGAGCTTCCTTGCAATCCGAAATCTCCGAGCTCGAGTTTTTTTGTTCCTTCGGGACTAGATGAAGACATAGGTGTGAATATAGTGGCGAGCAGATGTAAACCAAGAGCGTGTTAATTTCGTGCTGTGCGCAAGAGTGATATTCTTGGTTACTTGCCGTTACTTGTTTGTGTTATTGCAGTGTGTATGTGTGTTGTGTCAGTGAGACGATTGGAATGCCAACCGCAAGGTTCACGTTAGAATAAAGAATTCTTATGTATGACACTTACGTGAAAACAGAATCGTGTCGAGACGTGTGTAGGCAATTTGTACAGAAATTCCCATGGGTTTCACCTCCACATAGAGATACGGTTAGACATCTTGTCCTTAAATTACGAGAAACTGGATCGTTAAATTTGAAAACACCTAAGCAAAAACGACGGATTCTAACCGAAGCAAAACTCCATGAAATTGGTGCAGCGTTAGAACGTTCTCCAAACAAACCTCTACGCCGTGTTGTACAGGAGATGGGCGTGTCAAAATCATCAGCACATACAGCCACTAAGCTACTAAAATTAAAACCGTACTCATATAACACAGGTTAGTGCTCGCTTTGCAATATTTATATAAATGTCTGCATATGTCCATAAAAATAAGCGGGCATTACAGGCCGCAAATGTCGGCATCTCCGTCAGCGCCGCCCGCCATGCTTCTCCCGATCTCTCGGCTGAAGATCGCAATGAACGCACGGTATATAGATATACATACACATATTATATATATATATGTGTGTGTGTGTGTGGTGGGGGGGGGTGCGTGCGTATGTATACGCTGTAGGATTTACGAGAAAACATTCGGCGCGAAATCAAGGCGGTGCCCCCTCAGACTCTGGTTGCCACCTTCAGGAATATGAAGGGCCCTGTTCAATTGTATTTAGACGCTCAAGGTGGACACTTCCAGCATATGTTGCGTTCGTTCCACATTACTCATACTCACAATTTGAGTTGTTTCGTTTTATTTCCGCCTGCCTTGTTAATTTAAACTGACACTTTTCGGAATTACCTTCGAGTGCACATCCTGAACAGCATTCTTTGATTTTGTATCATCTCATGATCATTTCACTTCTCTCGCAGTGCCTGACACTTGTTTCATACAGGCACTTCATCCAGTCAACAGAGAATTTGAAAAAGTATTCTTCAAAGTATGCTGGCCATTTGTTCTCGGTTTTTATAAGTGCTTTCAGACTTTTTGACATCATTTCCATGTTCTCGTTTTTGCTCAACAATTTTCATAATTCGGCATTCTTTCCTCTATTCTTTCTTATTTTCCTGTTTGCTTCTTTCTTACCCTATCCTGCACTAAATTTGTAATATTTTCTTTTTATTCTCATTCATGAATCAAACGTCTAAATCTCTTGTAGGATTCTTCCTAGAATTATTGTCTTTTCCATTACAATTTTCTCCATTCCTCCATAGGCCTTCCCCGATAGCGTAGTGGTAACGCCGTCGCCTTGTAAACAAGAAGTTTCTGGTTTGGTACTCAGTGGAGGCACATAGTGGTACGGGTCACATTTTATGCTATAGGTGTGGTCCCAGTTAGCTTTATATGTGCATAAAGTGCACTCCATTTATCTGTATTACAATTGTAATTGGTAATATTATAATTATGTTTGAACAAGAATTTCACACAGTTACCTTCAAATTCGGATAACAGTGAAACAGATTGTCTTCCGACAATGTCATAACAATTTATTTCAAGATTATACGCACATTTCATTCAAAATTGCATTCGTATTTGCATTTTTACATGTAAGAAACAAATTAATGCAGATTTTTCAAAGGGGTGTATTACTTTAAACTTGGCAGGATACACCCATTTTGTTCAGTTAAAACACCTGCTTTGGAGCTCTCAAACAGTGCGTCAGAAAGGCAACATTCGACATTTTCAACCTCTTTCCAATCTCCAACATAGTGTTTAAATCAAAATCAAACTAAATATTGTTGATAATCATTATTAATTTCTAAAGGCACTATATTAAATTACGTGCTATAAACAACTTCAATCACCTTCCACTTTCTTCTAAAGTTGTTACCTTTGGCAAAAAATCGTTGTTATCTTCCTCGGCTAACGCCTTCTCCACATCTGCTCGTCCATAGACATAAGCATTCTCACCTGTTACAACTATCAACAATAACCAATGACCCAGTAGAAGTGCTACCCCGACTTGACCCTATTTTTGATTGATCTAGTTAATCACAATTAAGTATTTTATCGAACGTTACATAATCAATTTTTCTTTCATAATTAATCGTACTAATTAATCGTGGGTGTTCTTTGTTACTCATTGGGGACTAATCGCTACTGGGTCATCTCTCCCGTACAAAAGGAGAGATGCCCCACCTTGAGTCGGGAGAGATGCTCCACCGAATTTGTCAAGATTTGTGCAGTTAAGTGTTTTTCTTCTTCTTAAAATATACGAATAAAATCAGTTTTTATTTTGAAGAAATACTGATTTGTGACGATCTTACAAGTATATGATTTTTTAATCCTAACTGCTGCCTCGGTGGCCTAGTGTGTTGAGTGCTCGACTCACGATTTGACTTTATGAATAGGCACCCAAAGTCAACCTCACTACCTCGTATTACACCCGTTAACTGCTTCTTGCAGGCCAACGAGGATCTGGCACTTGGGTCCACAGCTAGGATACTCCTCCGTGAAGTCGTGTTGTCCTGTGTTTGTCGTTGTGTGTGCTGAGTGCCTTTACAGCCTCAGCTTTTAATAGGTGAGGATATTTTATCCTCGGAAATAGTATAGTTTTAGTACTCGTTAATTAACGAATGACTGAATTGAGTGATGAAGTTTTTAACAGACCTATTTTATTTTCTTGTTAGGTGACTGTCCTCAACCCATCCATCTACCCACCAGAGTTATTTTATGTTTCTCGTTCCCGAGAATAAATCCATTCATTCAGAGAGACTAATATACCCGACTAATATATTCTACAGTTTCGACGTAAAATACACACAAACTCACACAAACTACAGTACTTGCTACCACATTCCAACCACGGTTGTGATTTAAAAATGCTATTTAACCAGGGACGTCGTTAGGGGGGGCACGCGGAGGCACTGGCCCCGGCAAACGTCCACGTGGCCCCGGGAAACTGTTCTGTATTTGCTGGAAATTTTATTTTCATGACAAATATTGCAACATAATTCTTCAGTAAATTTTGCTTGCAGTTTGCAACACTTCTTCAATTTTCAGTAGCACTAACCCAAGCAAGGCATTTCTTTCTTATTTCCCTGTTTCTTGCTTGTTGAACACAACAGATGTATTGGGAGGGGATGCAGTTAATGGTTTTGTGGTCCGCCTCGGTCAGGGAAGTCTGAGACCTATTGAAAATGTACTTTTCCTCCCTGCTGCACACCAGATCCAGGATCCCCCAAAAACCCGCACTTGCTCTTTATCTGGTTCTTTCGGCTCCATGGGCGCCGAAAGGACGACACAAACAGGAAGATTTAGCTATGGGTGGCTAGAACTTTCTGCGTTAATTATTTTATGGTTCAGAAAAGATATCCCCATGCGTTTCAAATTCAAATTCCAAGAACAGAATTCTATTGCTTGTCCCTTTTTCGGCGCGGGAATGAATGACATAGCGGTTCTTCTCACATGCACTCAACCCTCTTGCTCTGCTAATGACCTGCCCTGCAAGGAGGGAAAGGCCACTTTCTGAAAATTCGGAGAAACATCGAAGCGGTCGGTTCATCTGTTAATTTGGTGGACAGTTGAGGCCTGCGAAGAGTTCTTTCATTCGGTTGCGCGTGGTCATCACATCGAGTCCCAAAGTTTCGAGAGCAGAATTTGCTTCCATATCGCTTTCAAGTACTTCCCAAATTGTCCTCACGATGTTGGAACATCACAGAAATTTTGGAACTAATACAAGCAAGCACATACCCAGGGAAGGGGCTCGGGGGCTGCAGTCCTTTCCCGAAATCCTACAAATATCTGATTTTAATAATGTGTAGTAGTAATTAAATTTACTTCATTAACAGGATTAAACATCTTGTATATGGTAAGTTGCAATATACCAAGAAATTCATCTTCAGCGCATTTACTCCTCCCCCAACCTTTTCGTCTTTAGATGGGGGCTGCCGATAAGGGATAAGCCCCTTCCGAAATCAAATTCTGGCTACCGGCCTGACCACCAGCGATCGAACCTTGAACCTTTCGATTGATTGATTAATTGAACTGGTGTTTTAAGTCCACTTTATGCACAGCAAGGCTAATCGGAACTGGACCTACAGTATAAAGTGAGATCCGAACAACTATGTGCCTCCATCGGGAATCGAACCCGGGCAGGTTGTTGAACCTGCCGAACCAAAGACGAGAGCGTAATTATTTGGCGTGTGGGAATCCAGTGCCATCATGTATTCAGTTTTCCACACACAAATAACATTAATTTTAAGAAATTAGACGTGTGCATATAATTTCTTATCGTCATCATTTCCCAAGTGAACAATCAGATGCCATAGAAGACTCGGGCGTGCCCTTGAACTAAGAGATACCGGATTCGATTCCGGTATGAACTGTATACATGACATGCCTAGCTTGAACTCATTGCGCACACATTTCATATTTGCACTGTTGCCAATACTTGTAAACCTGGTTCCAGCGCTTTATATCTAAAACCACGGAAAGGGTTTTATCTACTTCTCAATTTTTTTCTAGCAAATTTACAAATCTAAAGACTAATAACATTGATCTTGGTGTATAAGCCATTAAGCTAATGAGTTCATTCTGCATTTAGTTTCCCGAATAATGGCTGTGTATTTCGCGAGAGTATATCCGTAGACTGTTGAGGGCTACAGAAGGAAATGATGTTCCTTTCCAATTTACTGATTGATTGAGTTGGTGTTTTAAGTCCACTTTATACACAGTAATGCTAATCGGGACTGGTTTTACAGTATAAAGTGGGATCCGAACCACTATGAGCATCCACCGGGTAACGAACCCGGAACCCCTTGATTATAAGGCGACGATGCAACCATGCGCCACAGAGGAGGCCCTTGATCCTTTTCTTTCCAAGACTATATATATATATATATATATATATATATATATATATATATATATATATATATATATATATACATTATATAATGTATGTATACAGCATAGGCCTATATGGTGTATAAATAGTTTGATAGAAAAAAATCTTATGTTTGCCCCCCCCCCCCAAACTGATCAACCTAGCTACGTCCCTGTATATAACACAAAGAACCTGTTGCACACATACAATGATTATGTTTGATACTTGAACATTCGCAGACACTGTTTGTTGTTTTAACCCAGAACTGTCCGTGACTGAACTTCTAGTCTCTGAAACGTAAACTTAAGTACCGGTCTTTAACTCGTATAAAAATCTGGAAAGTAAGTGATTAGTTCATTACTAATAATTTTGAATTCTGAACACAGCCATGATGCATTACTTTGCATTTTATACATTATACATAAATAAAAAAATACTAACGTTGATTTTAATTAACCACAACCATACATACATACTGTGAAGATCTCTTGTCCGAACATAATTCACTATACGGACACAGGAACTTGTTTCTCTTTGACAGAGTGCGTTGAACTGTTGGGTCCTGGTCTAGGTGCAGGTTGTTCTTTGTGAGTGCCACTTTATCAATATCATGTGATCTCCATCGTCGCGATTTTACAAAATTGCAGAAAAGAGATGCAAAATAAAAAATCAAGAGTGTTACAGTATTTAAAACTTCAAATAATGTTAGGCCGATAACGTTTAATTCGTCATTTCAACTTTTGATAATATTCTAATGGGGATTTTAAAAATAAACAGTAGATTGTTTCTTTAGTTTCAATTTTTTTGAAAGATTGATTGATTTGATTAATTTTTCTTCGTTTTTCTGCAATTTTTGGCTAATGGCGATTAATTTTTGTTAAATACCTCTTATACATGGCACACACATATTAAATTTCCGCTCTTTCAATTTTTCAAATCAGAACTTATTCTCTAATCATTATGGGCGGTATGCATTTGCATTTGACATATAATTGCACGTTATAGAATTATGAACAAAACTTAATTTAGTTATTCAATATGGACTTCGCAATGTTCAAGCATGATCTGCAAAAGTTTTCGGTATTTCAGTGGCGAAATAATGAGATGTTTAACATTACATTACGATGCATTGTGAAACTTTGACAGGCAACATGACATTTTCAAAAGCTTCAACTTCCTCGTTTTACAAGAGCATCCTATTTCGATTAAGAAAATATTTATTGAAGACATCTTCCTAGAAGTACTAATAATATCATTGAGAACTTTTTTGCCTTCTTGTTAAAATGGAAACATAAAGAAAATCAGTACTTCCCTTGAAAAAATACAACTAGAAAATTGGTACTCAGCTAACCTTTTAACTCAGCTAACAATGTCGAAATTGTCCATAAAGTAATATTCACTCAGCGTCTTACCAGGATTGGTAAAATTTTTAAGTATTGAGCACAGAGTCTGCTATGCCTGAAACTTAAGTACCAGAAGAGATATTTTTGCTTTGCTGTTTCTATTGTCATACGAACGAATTATATTTTGATTCAATCGTTTTCCCCATCGTATAAATCTTAGGTGGTAACTAGTAAGTTTAAATGTTTATATATTGTAAACTGTAATTTGAGATGTTGGGGGAAATTGGGCGAAATTAATATTACAAGTGTATATGCACCACATTTATTTGTACCATAACTTTCATACATTTATTTTCAATAATTTAGTAACTTTCAAAAGGACACATAAAGAAATAACCAAGAGCAAAGTTGACAGAAAAATAAAAGTACATAAAACTGCAGAAATCATCAAATATTCAATTATAAATGTTATATTTCTCATTTTGATGCAAGTTCTTTTCACGAAATTTGTCATGCTACAACTGCATTGACCATCAGCGAATTGAGCTTCATCTATGATAATACATAAATACTTAGAAGAATTGATGTGTGTATTCTTGGAATAGAAACTATGAAACTGCCTTAAACTGTAAAATTACTTCCAGATTGCATGAGATTATAATGCAATCCAATTAACTAATATTTTCTATACATTTCATTTTATATTTTTAAATTTTCCATACTTCTTTAGCAGCAATTCATAGGTACATTTAAGAAGTTTGAGACAAAATTTTTACAACAGTTTATAAATTTACATCGATAAAGATAACAAAATAGACAGGAGGAGTTATTTCGCAAATCAAAATCACTTTTAGAAAGTGAAGAGAGTTTCTGTTTTTACATAAAAAATATAAGCTAATGTTCGTAAAACGTAAAATCGAACTTATAAGTCTTTTTATTGGCTTTCTAGCGTAGAAATCAAACTTATTAACATTCTTACATATTACGTTTTATGTACAATGACTTAATGAAAGCAAAATTACCCACATTTTTTTTAATTTCACTTTTATTCTACACAGTTCTCTGCTGTTCTTTTAGTGGAAATCGTTGGATATATTTCTGTACTCGTATTCATTTCACCCTTTAATGCACCATACTCTACGTATCAGAACATACAAAGTTTTTCACACAAAAAAACAGTTTCTTTCAAATCAAATTACGTGCCAGAGTGCACTTTCAGTACACTACGTGGAGCAGCAGTTCCTAAGACAAGATGTCACTTGGGTACAGAAACTATCGGGAACTTGAACGAGGACGAGAGAAGATAATAACAAGGTACTTCAGTCTTATGAGCAAGGCTCGGATTTTGATGAGATGTCATTTTTTTTCCTTATGGAGTATGCATTGCTCTTAAGTATTAAAATCCTGAATACGGAAAATGTGAATTTTATCCTGAAATTTTTCGGCACATTTTCTGTCTTTTAAGTTTCAGGTCATTTTCTTCATATTTTACGTCAATTTTGCCATTTTTTTGTGTGTTACGTCCTTTCTGGTCTTCTTTTCCCTAACTGCCATCTATATCCTGTCATTTGAGACAGATTGTATGAATTCGGAGATTTTTCTTTCTTCGGACGGTAAAATATTATTTTGTAAGATGTACGAAACAAAGATATCGACCGAAAGAAGAATCACGGTGCAACATGTGGGTCGCGATATGCATATACGGCAGTGCAACTCGCAAGTGAGAGGAAATCCACGCGACTCTTACTGCAACAAAGCATATCCGTGAAGGAGTGTTGTCCGACGAACCAATATGTGTTGTCCAACAACAGGCGTTTCCTCACTTTTGAGTACTTTTGCATGCTGATTGTTACCTACTACAATAATTCTGAATAAGTTTTTTATACCAGTAATTCACATCCACCTTGTAATTTCAGTTCTAACGTTACAGAAGTAAGAACTATGCCGTACTAACTATCATACTCTGAAATAAATCAAAATTGTATGGATCATTTTCCAGATATTTTAAAGGTCATTAAAATCCGGGCCCTCCTTATAAGTACCAAAATATTAATTTCCGTTATAGCTATTGTCTACTCTTACGGCGAGCGCTCTACATGCTGGCAAGGGAAGTGGGGAGCGGGGAATACTCCGCAGACCAATCAGACAGCAGCGGTGGCGCCGAGATACGACGTGGTGGGAGGAACGCGCACCTCGTCCTACTGGCTGCTGCGTTTCTTATCGCGCTGGATTGGTCGCTTCCCCGCTCCCCACTTCCCTTACCAATGTGTAGAGCGTCCGCCGTAAGACTGGACAAAAGCTATAGTGAAACTCAAGAATTATTAATATATGTGAAAAGAGCCAACAAGATCTCATTTTCATTTTCCAGCTTTTTTGCTCTCGTATTCTTGGTACAAATAGGTGTAACTCCTCGACATAATTTGTTTGTCTGCAATCAGTCGTGAACAAGTTGACAGCAAGTTCTCTTTGTCCTCAGACAACTTTAGACATTTCCTCACCTCCTCATCATACTTGTCCTGAAGTGAGTGTTTGTCTGCTATGGCTTGTGAAAGGAGCGATCTCAAATTCTCGATTTCCTCAGACGCCTGGGTACATTTTATCACCAGTGACTCCTTATCTTCCTTCAGCTTTTCACACGTTTGATTTACCTCTGCTAACTGCACCTCTTGCTGACTGAATTTCTTTTTAAGTTCGGTGTAATCAGCATGCGTACGAGTAAGTTGATCGCTCATTCCGGCAAGCTGGCACTTTAATGTAGCATTTTGCCCAATTAGTGCATATTTTTCTTCCAACATCAACTTTTTCACTGGTTCGCAACCCTCTTTCTTGGTCTTGTCCTTTGGTTTAAGGTGCTTATCGCCATGGATTCTAGGAATGGCAGCTACTTTCTTGGGCTGACTTTTAGGTTCTCTGCTTAGTCCAGAAACATGATGTGGTTCTGCCAATTCTGTGAAATTAATAATTTTGATTAATACAGAAACAGGTTACATAGACATACTACCAGTGCTGGATCTACAAGTCGCAAAACCCCGCAGTGCGAGGGGCCCGGAGTCAAGTAAGCCTTTAGGGGGGCCCTCAGCCATTGGCATAGTAGAGGGTTCGTATACGCGTATGTAAAAAATAAGCGTAGTTACACAGGGATATAGAAACGAATACAATATATACAAGTAAAGGTAAAGCTAAAGTTCCCTGTGCATATAGCACCATTCCATGAAGGCACATTTAGGGTATGTGGGCCCCACATATTTTTGATATCAGCCATCTTGGAGGTGATGTGATGAGCACCATACTGCGCCTGCATTTACCCCCACCTCCCGGGTACCATTTGATTTGAATCTGGGTGAGTCCTACAGCCGCTTTATTCGAGGAGAAAGCCAGATTTTTTTTTACCATAGATCACCCACCCCGGCTTTCCCGCGCGGTAGTCAGAATAGAGTCAAATCAGACTGAATTTCACGAGAAATGCAGTGGTGAAGGCTTCTTCAATCTATCTTTAATCAGGTAAAAGTTACGATTGCATGATTGTAACATCACATCAGCCCTTTCCCATTTAAAATTTTTGAGTTAAATTCAATATGACGCTTGGGACACACCAATGTGGTTCCCCCCAAGCGTAACCTATATATATATCATGACCAATTGTACCCAGCCTAACTCCTTTACTTTTTATAGGGGAGTTAAGAGACTTTCGAATCACCCTCTAGGCCCTTTATATGTAACTTGCACTTGGTTAACATGAGATCCAGAATTATTACACACACACACACACACACACACACACACACACACACACACAAATTATATATGTGTATTTGAATTCGTATATTCATAAATAAATATATATGTATACACATCTATGTGTGTGTATGTAAGGGTACGTACGTAGAGGGGGCCTTTGGTAATATCTTGCGGGGGGACAAGATTTGTAGATCCGGCACTGCATACTACATATACGTACACACACTCACACCCACATATATAAGGATTTTCGAAAAATGAGTTACGTTGCGTTGATTATCCCTGTTGCTAAATGAACAGTGCTCAGAAATTTTAAACATTTTTCAAAATGTGTCCATCATCGATTTTGTTCAATTTTATATATGTCATATATATCTTCGATAGGGAGAAATTAATTCTAGAAAATACAGCTCTACATACAGCGATTGAACCGCCGTATTTTCTGGAAAGAATTCTCCCTTAAAATACAGATTACTTTAACCAAAATTCTGCGCATGTATTGAGGGGGTATTTAGCTGCAAAATATATTTATTTAAACTATAAATTTTTTGAACATTTTCAAATTTCAAATGTCTTGTCCTGACGTCATATGCGTGGTGCCGAGAAGTAAAAAAAATGAGTGTCTCTCCAGGTCTCTATCTTATTTAGAAGCATATATAATTATCAGTAGCGAGTTTTGTCGATTATAATCGAAGAAAAGTGTAACTCGCTTTTCAAAAGTTTCAACTGTCCAAAATACCCTAATTCGGAAATGATTAGTTTTTCCTCAAATAAATTTTACAAGCATGCTCAAAAGACCTGTGCGAACAAATTCTGTAAATATGGTCAAAATCGACCGCGATTGTGGTAGATGGACCGTGAATTGACCCCATTACATTTCTCATTATATTAGCTGGGTATTTACACCTTCACCACAACAGGACCTCTACTGTCCTTGCATTTTCTTATATATCTTTAAGGAAATTGAACTATCACTAATAGAGTAAATATAAAGTACAAATACCGTATTGATTTGCTTTGTATTTTTGGGACTATTGTACCCCATAAAAAATAGAGCGCCCAATGAAACTTTTTAGTCATTTGAAGGGTCAGGGGAAACACTAGTAAGCCAACGCTCATCAAACTGTACACCAATGAATTTTAATTACAAAACTTTACTGGACATGTAAATTAAAGGTACAAGAACATATGCTTTGATGAATGGAAGTGTCAAGTGTATGAAACGGAAGAAAGCATGTAGTAAAGTCTAGCACAGCATTAACATGGCAGGAAATGACACCACTACCTCCACAGACAATTGACTTATCTGTTTTCTTCTCTGATTCTTCATAATGGTTTCAAATTTCGAAAAAATTGAACAACTCAATAATGTAATGGACAGTGGTACGGTCGCTGTTTGTGCAGAAGTATTTTCTAGAATAACTTTCTCTCTTAGATGGAAAATTACACTCAATACTCTGCAAATGCATTGAAGAAGTACCTGCAATAAAACAAATTGAGCAAAATCGACGATGGGGAATCTTCATAAAAGTCCAAAATTGTGAAAGATGTTTAAAATTCTGTAAATTAAAGAAATAATCTTTATCTCTGAACGAGCAACTTACGGTGACAATTTTGAAACTCATGTAAATGTTGTACAGCGTCTCTCAAAAGTTTTCGGACAGCGACATTTTATACCAGCCAACCCAACTTACACAAGGCTTTGGTGGGTTGCGTGAAGAGTTAGGCTCAATTTCTGGATTGCCACGTGCACAATAGATACGTATGAAATACGAGAAAGGAATAAAATCAAGTATTGTGAATTTAAAAATATTGAAAAAACAGAATAATATCGGAAGTGACAAAATACTTTATGAGAGAAATAGAGTTCCTCTACTTAGAAAAAAACAGTTTACTACTATTTCATCGCTGATGAGTGATGAGCATACACACAGGGAAGGAATAGAGGAGAGGAAAGGAAAGAGAAGATTGGAGGAGAGGAGAGGAGAGGAGGCGAAATGAGAAGAGGAAAAGCAGATGAAAAGATAGGATAGGAGAGGAGAGAATAAGTAATGCGAGGAAATGAAAGAAGATGCAAAGAAGAGATGATGAAAATAGTAAAAGGAGGAGAAAAAATATAATGAGATGAGACGAGAGGACGAGACGATAAGAGGAGAGTGGTGAGAGGGAGGAAAAGATAAGAGGGAAGAGGAGAAGAGTGGAGAAGACAGGGTTGGAGACAAGAGGCGAGATCAGGAGCCGATATGAGATAGAAGCAGAGGAGAAGGAGATGAGAGAAGAAGGAGACGAGAAGAAGAGAAGAGAGTGGAGACGAGTGTAGAAGAGAAGTAGTTACAGAAAATATCGTCTGAGCGTCAAGAATCGATGCATTGATCACAGTACGAAACAATCAATAACATTTTTAAATTGCGATGTAATACATTATCGGGGCGAAATGCCTTTCGGTCGAGTTCAGAGCAAGATAAGGTCTTCCTTGCGAGATTTTCGATTTTACGTTCGATTACACCACTAAAAACATGAATTTAATTTTCATAATTATAAGAAGTTTTCAAAGGAGTGAAATTAATATGTGTTGAATTACCACAAATATAAATTCTTCATTCATTAATTTTTTGCCAAAATCTTTGAATCCGTATACAATTATCATCAGAGTATCATAATCTCACAATCTAGTAACCTTTATTTTCGATATGAAAATAAGTGTATCAATTCACTTACTCTTTTCTTTTTAAAGTAAATTCCAGGTGCAAAACGAAACGTTGTGGCCGTTTTATACTGCTGTTATATACAGGGTGTCCCTAAAGTCCCGTTATCATTACAATCAAGCATAACTCTGAAACCACATGACATAGAGCAGGGAAGATTGAGGTTAGTTGCCCATAGGGGCCAGTTGACAAAGTGAGTTTTATTCCTACCGAACGAGAGTCGGTAGCTTTTCAGGTTACTGTGAATATGCGCCATATCTGGGACAAACTCGTAACTAAGAAGTTGAGTGTCTTGTTCGCAAAGTTTCAGATGTATGACAAATGTCATAATATCCAACTTGTTAAGTAAATCTTCTCAACTATATATTGCTTCTTACGTGATTTTTAAGTAACTAAGCATATAGTTTGTGGTAATACTGTCGAGAAGACTATGATATATATATTCTGCTACTTTGATAAACTGCATTGTTTAGCAGCTGTATGACCAGAAATCCCAGTGTGGCGATCGGAGTGAGTTGATAATAAGAAAGAAGGGGTGACTTGACGATATTTTCTACTCGCTCCATCAAGCGGTTATCTGTTTCCCAACACGTCTATGTGCCAAAATATGTTTCTTTTGTTGTATTATTTTCTGGTTGACAATAAATAATATCATTATAATGTACACTGTTTCGGGCACTATCATGTCGGAACACACATCCCAGAGGCGAGGGCTGATAGGCCCACCACGTGAATTTTACCCCTATGCTTTTATGCACGAAAGTAATACAGAAACATTGGGTACACCATAGGGAACAATCTAATTTACTTTCATTTTTTATAAATAAAAAAATTCTGTTGAAAAATAAAAAAAGTGGAGGGCCTGTCAGCCTCCGTCGCCCCCGTCAACGGGTTAAAAGTTTAATGGTTAGTGCTCATTTTGGGGCCGTTGACCCACTGTACCCCTCGAGAATTATATTGATTTTTTTTAATCGACAAATTTGGAGAGTTTTAAATTGGTTCCAGCGCGCGGAAAACACAAATAACGGAGGTATTTGATCACAAAATATGGCCCGCCTAAGTAAAAGCCTACCATTTCGGAGTACTTTCGCCGCTTTAGAAACAGTTTAAGTGCACACTCAAATAGCGAAAGAACACGTCGAAAATAACTATCAGTCCCAAACCTAACAATCCTAACCTAACCACGTAAAATTATAGCTGATGTTGTGGAAAGTCGTGTTGGGTGCTATATTCACTTCCGCGAAGCCTTCGGGCTGTTCTGCTTCACGGTAAGGTAACACACTAAGGTAACATACTTACTTTATTTGACAACAACACATTTCTGCGAGCTAAAAACAACTAAAACGTCCATTAACAACAAAATCTTCATAAACCATGCAAAATATTTCGCTTTCTCGAGGGGGTACAGAGGGTCAAGGGTACCGCCCGCTAAGGATAACAAGGTCATTAAAAGTGGCTAAAATAGTCTCCCCGATGGCGCAGTGGTAGCGTTATTGCCTTGTAATCAAAGGGTCCATGGTTCGATACCCGGTGGAAGCACATCGTGGTTCGGATCGCACTTTAAACTGTAGGCTCAGTCCCGATTAGCCTTACTGTACATAAAGTGGACTTAAATGACCACATCAATCAATCAATCAGAAGTCGCTAACAGTTACTTACCATCGTCATTAGTTGTAACGGCTCTGTTTTTCTCGAATCGCTTCATCTTCGGGAATCAAAATCAAGCACGACCAAATGGATGCACCAGTAGTTTTTAACTAATTGTAGTGATGTTTAGGAAAATCAGTAGTTGCTATTTTTCACCAGCACTCCAGTGATCGAACTTCTTAGGCAGTGAAACCGTGATTCACGCAGAGTGTCGGCGGAGATCCAACTGGCGAACAGTGTTGCCACAATCTGAGAGCACAATTTCCCTTCGCAAGAGGCAAAATTTCCCTCTTCACTCAATTTTTTCCCTTCACCTAAAAAAATCGTGTAATAATCACAATAAGTAGTGCAACGTAATAAAATCTGTACTGATATTGAGTTGGGTGTTTCATCCCATTTTGCTCAAAATTTGGTATAAATTTTCCTTTGTAAAGGGAAATTTTCCTTCATGCGCCAAGACTGCTGGCAAAATGTAGAACTGGTGACTTAAACAAAACGAAACGCCCACTGCTTACAGTGCTATCTGTCGAGCGAATGATTAACTAACTGCCTCCAATGGACAGAGAAAAACAACCCTCTCCCCACGAGTATAACTGATCGCACACCTTTTCCAACACAATTCGCGATTAGAATTAAGATCTGAGCTGAGCTCTAGTGTAGCTTCCAATAT
>NC_139230.1:150193354-150397818 GCF_977018435.1 Lepisma saccharinum | reverse complement strand
CTTCCAAGGCATAGGATAGAGTAAAAACATGGCTTGCTTATGGACAAACTCAACAACATAGGAATAAAATAGACAAGCAATCCTTTTTTCAGTAGAAAATTCCAATTACTCAAGTAAGCTACATCATACGTAGTACATAAGAAGAGCAAATTAACATCATCAGCAGTAAACCATCATGCAACTTCTACCTGCTGAAACAACTAAGTAAGTATAATTTATCAGAAAAATGCCTACATTTCAGCCTAATTTACCTCTACATTAATAATACTACCAGAATACTAAGGCTTCAAAAGTGAACACTAAGAATAATGTTCAGACTAAAGTATAGGGCATCTTGCAAAGGATTATTACTCCCTACATCTACAAGTCAATAACAATTATTCTAAATACTACGAACTTGGACAAAATATAGTCAAATACACAACACAAAAAGGAAAATAATTACAAGTAAAACAGCAGACACTCAATATCTCAAAACAATCATGCAAAAATATTCTACAACAAACTGCCTCATAACATAAAACTGCTAAGTCCCCAAAACATATACAAATACAATCAATAAAAACTACTTGAAAAGGGAAAACTGTCTGCAGTCTCACAGACTTGATGTAAAATAACAGCAAAACTTAGAAGCATGCACAGTCAATAGTGGTCAATTTGAATACAGTTCACATACAAACTGTCATGAAAAGGTTCAAAACAGTCTCTCAGCTCAGTTCTCATCTATACTTGGACAACAAAATCCTGCAACAAATTCTCAGAAATCCTACCTTTCCTACCCTTGCTTGAATAGCTAAAGTGCAATCTTCATACTAAAATATTGAAAAAAGGCATATTTATGTACATAAAAGTGTGTACACATGTGTTTGTCTGTGTGTACTCTTAGATAAATTGATAAAAAAAAAGCAATATAGTTATAAATCAAAGACTATACCTAATAATATTAATTTCAAAATAAGCTGATAGAAAAAGATATAATAACTACAGTATAAGCTAGGAACATAAATTGAGAGTATTTGAAAATAAGATCCTTAGGAAAATATTTGGGCCTAAAACAGATGAGGAGGCAGATGAGTGGAGAAGATTACATAATTTAGAAGTACATAATTTGTATTCATGTCCAGATATTATTAGAATAATTAAATCAAGAAGACTTAGATGTGTAGATCATGTGGTACAAATGGGAGAGGAAAAAATATACAGGATTCTTGTTGGGAAACCTGATGGTAAAAGACCAATAGGAAGACCAAAACAAAATGTAGGGATAATGTAGAGATGGACCTAAAGGAAATTGGTAGGGATGGAAAGGAGTATATAGATCTTGCTTAAGACAGGAACAGATGAGAGGCATGTGTTGCTGCAGCCATGAACCTTCGGGTTTAAGAAGGCTAGAGAGTTAGTTAGTTATACATTAAATAAGCATAATATTTGAATTGTAAATAGTGAATATAACAAATGTACAAAGCATTGTGCGAAAACTATGTCAACTTTCCATTATAAGCAGAAAATTAAACCAGTTTGCCTTAGAAATACATTTTAAGAATAGCACAAAATAGCATGCATAATAGAAAATTAAGAAAACTTTCTGATGCATAAAAGTACTGACTAGTGCTGAATGAATCAATTACTGTAAAATATTATTCTCTGATTCAAGTGATTTAACTGTAAACATTATCTTTTGTGTGTAAAATATAATTGTTAATTGCACTGATAAGTACAAATATTAACTTTATACGCCTTCAAACACTCTAAATAACATAACTTTGATATATAAATTAGTAACAATTTGTTAAAAATTAAGTTAAAGTGTAGAATTGTTTTCTTAAATAAATATAAAGTAGTAAAAATACTAAACAAATAATTCCTTCTTTTGCTATTTAAAGGATGTCAAACAGTGTAAACCAGTTGTTAGTGGCTAAATAACATAAAATTTGAAGGCAGCAAAAATATTTTTTTAAAATACTGTTTTTTTACCTAACTTTGTGAATTAAATACTAGTACATTTTGTCAAATTATAAATAAAATATACCTATTTCTTTGGTATTAGTACTATAGTGAAGGAAAATGTTACTAAAACTTGGCTAGTACAGTAAATCTGAGAGTTTTAGCTTTATTTGTCCGTAACTGGATATAATTGTAACTTGTTAATCTCGCCAAACACAATCTTTACCTCAATTTTGGATTTTGGAAGCTAGCTGAACTTTAGCGTTTCGAATTACATATAGTGAAGGCCTCTATAGTGGAAAAATACACCCAGTCTGTAAAAATTTGGAAATGTTGTCTCCTTCTCTGTCGAACCAGACCAAAAGTGTTCTCAAATGTTTCAATATATTTCTTAACATAACTAACTTTTCAAGAAAAAAATACCTTGTGCCCAGATAGCTTAGTTGGTATAGCATTAGGCTTTTAACCTATCTGTCCAGGGTTCGAGTCCCTGTCTGGGCGATTACAATTTTTAAATTTTGTCATCGGATCTTTAGCAGAATGGATATAAAATATGTTTACAGTCTAACAGATTATTATTTATCTAAAATTTTGCAAATAAGCTTTTAAGTTTCTCAAATATCAGCATCTTTAACTAACAGTACAGCATAACCAGTATTATTATAATAGAAAAGTTCTGGTGGTAGAACCTACACCTACTGTAATATCTCTGTGGTATTAACTTACATGCAGCCCATAACTTTTGGGAGTGTTTCTCCTCCGTTACATTTCCTCGCCATTTACCCTTAGCGTCGCGATTAGCCTCAGAAGCAAAAAAAAGTGAAATCTTATATTTGTTCTTTTTATATCTCTGAAACCACCTATACGATAGAACTACATTTAATGAATTTTGCAGTCTTCCTGTTTGATCTGTTAAATAATCCAGTCAATAAAAATATACTTACATAGAAAAATCTGTTTTTCAGATACTTTAATCGTGTAATCTGCTTTTGCCTACTTCCTCAGAAATATACACAATCATAGTTCTTTATAAATTTAGCACCTGATATAGAATAAGTCGAAGTCTAGTTAGAGTTGGCCAGTAAATACTTCTGGTACATGTAGTTACTTGAAAAATCAAATATTGGGTGTATAAAAGGTAGCATTCTTGTGAAACAGTAAAAAATCAACCTCATTTCCTCGTAATATTAGCTGTAAGAGCTTCTTGCAGATTAACAAAGCTCTGGCGTGTGGTCCTACGTCACCTACAATCCTTTGTAAGGTTCGTGTTGTCCTATAAATTGTTGATATACATACTAAGTCCCTAGTTACAGCCTAAGCTTTTAGTTTCAATCAGAGAATTTCAGTGTTCAAATAGTGATTGTAGCCTCGTATAATAAGCCAAATGAAAATAACCCAAATGTTGATGCACCCAAAAAATCCAGTAATACTTAAAAAATACCTTGAAAAAGGTTATAAAGCTAAATTATTCTTCTAGCATAGAAAAAACATTTAGCAAGTGAACCTTATGGTCCATATAGTAAGTCGTCTGTGAACTTCGTCTTGTCCTGTGAATTGTCAATATATTGATAAATGGTTACATTTAAAAAAAAAAAAAAAAAAAAAAACAATGTTGGTAAGCGTCCAGTTGTGGACCCTTCGGTAAAGGCATTTCAGTCTTTATAGACACACAATAATTTTCGTTACACTAAAAATTAGGCAAATAGTCGAAATGTTAAACATTTCGTGTACTTTATCCAGTAAGCCTTAGCTAGAAATACAATAACAGCGTTACAGGCATTAAAATTAAGCAAGCTTAGATATTCTAGTGGCCCATAATAAGTATAAAATATCCTTTAAAATACTCTGACAAATAGTTGTGGGTTATCTGACATCAAAATTTTCAAGCCCTCTCTCCTGCATAAATAGGCTCTAGAATTCACTAAGCCTCAAAATAATATTAGGGTACATAAAATAAAAAAAGCAGATGAAGAGTGGTGCTGATCGCATCATCTCCAAAATAGCAAAAACAAAAATATACAGAGCCCTATCTGATATATTTAGAAAACTTTTACCTAGTACAACAGTAACAAAATACTCAGCAAACTCTAAAATAAACAAACTTTCGTTGTTATTTGAGTAATAATAAGCCTAAACTTGTAAAATAAAAGGGTAGAACTTGCCAAAACATACTTTTGCATCCAAAATATAATTGAAAACTCTTTCTTGAATAGACTAAGAGGTCTTACTTTGGTAAAATAGGCATAAAATTGAAAAATAAAGGGTAAAACTTGACGAAACACACTTCGTGTGTACAGAATTTAATTCAAAACACATTTGAATTGTGTTATTTGAGTAAACGTGGAGAATAATCCTGTAAACTTGGAAAAAAATCTCTCTCTGTCTGTCTGTCTCTCTCTCTCTCTCTCTGTCTCTCTCTCTCTCTCTGTGTGTAAGTGTGTGTGTGTGTGTGTACGTGTATGTTTGTGTGTGTGTCTGTGTAAGTGTGTGTGTGTGTCCAAAATGTAATAAAAAACACGTTCAAATCGTGTTATTTGAGTAAATATTAGAATAAACTTGTGAAATAAACAAATACAAGTTGAGAACACACACTTTGTGTGTCGAAAATATACCTAAAACTCTTTCCTGAATAGTATAAATAGTGTTATTTAGGTAAAAATAGGTATAAAATTTTAAAATAATAAGTTAAAAGTTGAAAAATTGTCTTTGTGAGTCCAAGATTTAATAAAAAAATATTGCCTGAATAGTATAAATAGTGTTATTTTGGTAAAAAAATTAACATAAAATTGTAAAATAATAAGTTAAAAGTTGACTAAGCGCACTTTATGTATCGAAAATGTAACTAAAAATGTTGCCTGAATAGTACAAATAGTGTTATTTTTGTAAAAATAAGGATAAGCTGTGAAAATGTTTGACAAAGTCAAAGTTTGGTAAAAAATAAACTCAAAATTAAGTTAAATAGCACACAGTAACATACATTTACTACCTAAATCAATAATCAAAGGGTCCTAGGTTCGATACCCCGTGATAAAAGCAAATAGTGAAAACTGTAGGCCCAGTCCCTGAGAGCTCTCCCTTCTTCCTAGTACAGATAATAAACCCTTACGCTTCGTTCTCCTTGTTCAAAATAAAATTCTCGCTCCAATCTAATTGGGTATCCAAAAATCCTTCTTTCTTGTGTTCTCGGTAACATTGGGCTACTTTGACAGAAACCTGTTCTAACATGCAAGCTTTCTACCCTAAAACCCTCGCTAAAGCGTCTTGTGCCTTGGGGCAACCCTGAGCGGAATATTAATTGGCGGCGGAAACCGGTTCTACAAGCAACGCATAGCTTCAGAATTTGACCATTGCTGCGCATTCCAGACATCCTTTGTTGTCTGGTTGAATCCCTCCCCTGCCCTACAGTATTGCATACCTTTCCCCTGTTCTTGCGTACTGGTTAACCTTGGAAAAACCGGTTCTGAAAATCTACCGACGCGTTCTCTGATTGGTGAATCAGATTCTTCCTTTGTTCTGACGTTCTGACGTCATTTGACCTTGACCGCACACTCCCCAAATTCCTTTCTCCTCTACCCTCAGCGCGGAGTTCACCGTCTTCTGTCTAGCGTCTGAGACCACCGTCTTTAATACAATAATAACATACATTATTACATAGTACTAATTAATAACATTACATATCGCGGGTTCGAGTACCGGGACCGTCTTCTTTCGTACCATTACCACCGTTCATAGCGGTTCATAAACCATAGAAAACTTATTTTCAATATTATAAACATTAATATTATCGAATCATACATTACATACTTTGCAGTAATGAATATAAAAACATATGCATAGCGTTTAGTACCTCTAATTACCTTCTATATACATATTTTTCATAAAATAAATAATTATATATTTATAAAAGTTATAAACATGAAAATACATAAATGTAAAGTATTCTAAGTACTTGCGAATGAATTCTAAGTACATGCGAATTAATTAAAACCCGTGCAAATTAGTTATAAGTACATACAAATTAATTGCGAATATTAAATAGCAACATCCACTATCTAATTCAACTACTACTCAAATGCCCTTTCTGCTCCCGTCAAGTTACGCCTATGACAAACAGGAATTCAAAGTAAAAGACTGTCCCGACTAAATCGGGAGACACGTCTGATAGATTTACAATTGGGAAAATCATAATTAAGCGTGTAGTTGAAAACAACCTATTTTCATATATTGCATGCAGCTCTACTTTTTCTGCAATGTGGATCAAGAACTGGGGACGTGGAGAAGCACAACACTCCACGTAACCAATAGTCACGTGACCCTCTTTGCTTTCCTGTCATGTTGACCTTCGCGTGGAACACATTTCTCGGTGTTAAGACAGGCAAAATCACCCGATCATCGAAGGGTGTAATATGTGTTGCCTACCCTCCTGCATTACTTGCTCCTATTAAAGCCTTATGGGGAAGAACTTTTTTCCATGACTGTACAGTAGGCACTATTATTGAATATTCTGCATTTCTTTTGTATCATATAAATATCTGCATCATCAAAAGTAGTATGTAGTATGTAATAAGGGACGATATCAATAGCAATTAACACTTCAAGAGATGTTTTAGAAGATACCTATAGAAAAATGTACTATTTGTGTGATATTTCTAAATTTTATATTAACTTAATGACCCCCCCTCCCCACACACACAAATAATTTACCTTCATTTAACACGGTTAAACTTTTGAAAATGGACTTAATTTACAAAGCCCCCCACCCTTGGAGATCAGTTCTAGGTACGGACCTGTATCAGTGGCCAGTGTTCACTTGTTAAGTAATTGATCAATCATGAGTCGCCAAACATGCTACGAAATCTACTGCCTGGTGGCTGGACGTATTCAGTGGCTGTGAAGTTGTTCTTTGATTGTTGGAATACACAGCTAAATATGTACAATTATTAACATCTATAAATCTAACAAACTAAAATCGGAGGGGGACACAGGGGTCAGATCCCCACTTCAATTTGTCCTCATCTTGACATTTGAGGGGGTTTTGCCCCCTAAAATAGTTTTTTACCCGAAACAAGAAAACACACATTTCTTCCTCTGGGCTCCTCTATACACCTGCCTAGTTTCATGGAAATTGGAGTTGGACACAGGGGTCAGATCCCCACTTCATTTTGACATTTGAGGGAGGGTTTTGCCCCCTAAAACCGTTTTTTAGCCGAAACAAAAAATAAGTATTTCTTCCTTTGGGCCCCTCTATGCACCTGCCAAGTTTCATGAAAATCTGAGGGGGACACAGGGGTCAGATCCCCACTTCAATTTGTCCTCATCTTGACATTAGAGGGGAGGTTTTTGCCCCCCCTTAAAACATTTTTTTTTAACCGAAACAAAAAAACACTTATTTCTTCCTTTGAGCCCCTCTATACACCTCCCAAGTTTCATGGAAATCGGAGGGGGACACTTAGATAACCTCCCTTGTGAGAAAAATCTTTTAACAGAATAGTATTAAATCATCTTGAATAAGCTGTCGATGAAAGTAAACACCATATCAAATTTCCCTTGCAAAACTTAACTCGTTGCTTCCGCTCCATACAATATCAGTTGTGCAAAATATGGAGCTACCGTGAATACATCTGCACATGTTAGATTGCCGAATTGGCTTTCGTACATCTCTCGCATGTCATAATCGAAACGTTAATTTTGAAAATCACAGAAAATCTTCTTCAATAACACTGTGCGACAAAGAAAATTGCCGCAGAACAAAAACATGTGATTCCTATGGAGTTCAGTGCCCTAATGACGATAGTGAAAACCGTTTTTCACTATCACCTAAACTTTTCTCTGGAAACGCAATTTTATCAGCTCATGACTGCATGTTGTTGTCCCAGCGTTTATCAGCCCAGCTTGTTACTAGGGCTCGACAGTGCATAGGGGAGGGGGTGGAGAGGGAAGGGATAGTCAGGTATAGTGGAGTTGCAGTATACTGTTTGTGCGTGTTCGCGTATTTCTTGTGTTCAGCGATGTCTAGGAAGTGTGTTCATTCACGAAAACTTTTCTGTTATGTGTCTGGTGAGTTTACGACGAAGTCCCAAAGACATTCCATTTCCCCGCTCGTCAATAATGGCGTACGAGTAGTATTTTGAATCAAAGGTAGATTGAGGGTAAGTGTTGGGCACCACAGAACTGTTGCTCCCGCTATTTAAGAGGCTGGTTGCATGGAACCCACCCATCTATGTCATTTGCCGCACCACAGTTGTGGAGGGAACCTGGAGACCACATAACCAATTGCTACTTTTGTTTAACGAAAGTAACAGGAATATCAAGTAAATCAAAACACGCAGTTTCATATCCAAATTTGGAATCTGCAATGCACCCAGTTCAGCATTCTGATTCTCTCCCAGTTCCAAAACCACCAGCGGAATGGACACTGGAAGATCAAAAGGACGATGGTAGTGACCAACCAATAGATCACGAAGATCTTGATTACACGCCATCTACATCACAGCCCCAACCACAGCCATTGTTGCAGGCAGAATTGAACGATCTTGTAAGAGATCTAAATCTTTCAAAAAGGCAAGCAGAATTACTTGGGTCTCGTCTTCAAGAAAAAAAAAACATGCTACAATCAAACACTAGTATATCATTCCGTATACGACAGCTTGGTCTTTCCACTTTTTTTCAATGGCAGAGAGTCTGGTATATTGGAATGACACAAATGGTCTGCTTACAGAATTTGGAATGATTCACAACCCGGAAGAATGGCGCCTATTCATAGATTCCTCAAAACCTAGTTTCAAGGCTGTTCTCTTGCATAACGGAAACGAGAAACCTTCGATACCAGTGGCCCATTCCGTTCAGTTAAAAAAAAAAACCTACGAGAACATGAGACTAATTCTGAAGTATATTGGCTATTCGAACCACAAATGGAAAATCTGTGGTGATCTCAAAGTTCTGGGGATTGTGCTGGGAATGCAGACTGGTTACACAAAATATTGCTGTTTCTTGTGTTGCTGGGACAGTAGGGCAAGGAAAGACCATTATGTAGTGAAAGAGTGGCTTTCGAGAGAAAACATCAATTCGGGTGAAAAAAAAAATGTGTTGCATGATCCCCTTGTTGACAAAGACAGTGTGCTGTTACCACCTCTCCATCTGAAATTGGGCTTCATGAAGAATTTTGAGCAATGGACAAAGATAACAGATGTTTTCAATTTTTGCTGTCCAAATTTCCTGCGATTAGTACTGCAAAAATTAAAGAAGGTATTTTCATTGGGCCTCAGATTCATGACTTGATGAAAGACAACCTTTGAAGAGTTGCTGACAGAAACTGAGAAGACAGCTTGGCTTGACTTGAAAGATGTATGCAACAATTTCTTGGATAACGTCAGGTCTGACAATTACAGGGTACTGGCGGAACACAAGCTGGACTGTTACAAGTCTATGGGGTGCAACATGTCTTAGAAAATACATTTCCTGCATTCACATTTGGATTTTTCCCGCCTAGTCTCGGAGATGTGAGTGACGAACATGGTGAGCGATTTCACCAAGATATCGCTGCCATGGAAAGACGATATAAGAGAAGATGATCACCAAACCTTTTGGCAGATTACTGCTGGACATTCCTACAAGAAGTTTCACCATCCACCCACAAACGGAAAGTTTCCACGACACGTTCTAACTTGTAAGAACATTTCAAGCTTTTTGCAGCTTTCTCGTACCTTTTCTTGTGTTTTGTAATACAAACAATTAATTTTAGTCCATGAACTGTATTTTATCCAGTTACAGGTTCCTCTTGTACTGTAATGGAGTAGTTTCCAAGTGTCGCAAAAGTTGCTACTTTGTTTTTCATGAATTACCATATATTGCTACTATATGAAATATAGGCTAAGTGGTACATGTGGCATATCTTTTCCAGAAAAATTGGTACGTGATGAAACATTTCTGATTTCATTTTCGTAATCAGCGTATTTCATTTAGTAAAGAACACCTTCTTTCATCTCGGGGCAAGACACAAAGTTTAAATTTGTTGCACTGTGTAATCAGCGTTCCAAACACGAGGAGCAACGAACGCCTTTGTGCATGGATTTCTAGAGCGCTAAGCAGACGACCGAATTCACTGCCGAACGAGAACGTCATAACTGAAATATCCAATCAGAGGCCGTTCGGTTTTCATAACGTATAGCAACCATTTGGCACAACTTCTAAGGGCAATTTTTCGCAAACTATTTGGAATTAACACAAACTATTTTGCAAACGTTAATATAAAATAAATGGCATGCAGTGATACAGTTTAAATCAATTTTAGGTTAGAGTGGAAATGTCCATTGTGGCTGCCAGCCCCAGGTTGGGAACATGTTCTTTTTCAGTACCATGTCAACGTAATACTTTTAGGAATGAAGCCTTTTGGACGAAAATTCACAACCTTCAACTTGTATGTACCACGCTATCAAATGTAACACACACCTGCAAAAAATTTGCTCAGGTGACAGTTTTATAGATACGACACTTTCCTAGGCATCCCAGTTAAGGCCAAACCGCGCTTTCTAGATTTCACCAGCGTGCATCAGACTGGCGCACCAAAAATGACATCAATTTCGGTGAAATTCGGAAAGCTTCATACTGAAAGAAATAAAAGTTAGATTCGGAATGCGCACGCATATCTGCGTTTATCAGGGAAAAGTCACCACCAGTGACTAAATCACAGAAGATATTTCATGAATATTATATATTTTCACTTAACGACATCTTATTTTGCTTTTGCATGTGGGGTTCGTACAAACAACTAGGAAGAGTACTGGAGGCAGTACTCGCTCCAGTAGTCAGGATAGTCGAGTGGATTAGAACATTTCCTATTTCACCTAACCAGTCCAGCAGTCAGCCAGGCAGCCATCACATCTGGGCAGGTAGCCAGTTCAGCGCCAACTAACTGGATATCCAGTTCCGTGTGATTCGGCCTTTAGTCTCATCAAGTTCAAAAATTGAACATGTTGAAAAAGTATTTCAAATCCTTTGTTCCAACACAAATGATGTAGCACAGACTTCTACCCCCTTTCTGCGTGATTTACGTCTTCGATACTACTTCATAGTAATAGTAATAATAATGTTATTATTATTGTTGTTGTTGGTACATTTATCCTGGTATCCCCCCTCACAAAAATTCGTGGTTGAGCCTCTGTCTAGCATCGAGAGTGAGATTCAGGCATTACTTTTAAAGAAGGCATTTCCTTTCAGAGACCTGCACAGTGGCGAAACTTTATAAGAGGCCCGGACGACGGGCCTACCCTAATATATTTGGCTATTACGGATTATTTTATTACTTATAATTTCATTAAACGACGCCTTAATGCAAGAAAACTGAAATTCTAGGCCTTACGATAATTTAAACAAATTTCCATCCCTGCCAGAAATTTATCGGCGCATGTCGAGCCACTTCTCCGAGGGCCTCAGCTGGTCCCATAACATTCTATGTCATTCATGCGGGAAAGCATAATTTCAGGGGCTTGTTCGCCCGAAATGGACCTCCTAGCAAATGGACACAGTGAGTCCGGCCTCATGCAGTGATGCCAACCCTAGCATAATTGTGCTAAACGTAATACAATTTGAACTTAGTTGGCACCTAGCACCCTGCGTTTGGGATAATGGTAAAATATAGCATCATCTATAAACATGCGCCCCTGGGAGACAGATAAATTGAATTCAGAGGAATATATTTTTCAAAAATAAATTTAAAAAAAATCGCAGATCTTATTTGTTTCAAACAAGAGGTAGCATGCGGATCCAGCCAGATCTGGTCCACCGTCTTCTTTTAATATTTTATTTATCTTTCCTTACTTAGCTTACGAGGAACATTTTATTGAAGGAAATTGCTAGAAAGTTGGGGTCACAGATAAAACAAGCCGCCGCCTTTTGTAGTCGTCGAATTTTCTCAAACATTTTCAAGCGTTATATTAAACCAATTATATTGGTTAAACCATTGTAATTAATTTAATTTGGGGAAGTTACCAATATTGTTTAACTAATCAACAACGCATGTTCACATCACAACTGCCCACCAAAATAGATGCATAATATGAACTTAAGGCCTAAGTCATCCGAGCACAATTTAGTTGCATTAAGCAAAATTTAAGAGATTAATCAGCATACGTTTCCTGATTGGGAGGTTGGCAACGCTGGACACACGGTACAAACTGGGCTTCACGTCTGTTTCTTGTCCAGGGCTTCCCCGATGGCGCAGTGGTAGCGTTGTCGCCTTGTAATCAAGGAGTCCCGGGTTCGATACCCGTTGTAGGCACATAGTGGTTCGGATGACACTTTAAACTGTAGGTCCACTCCCGATTAGCCTTACTGTGTATAAAGTGGACTTAAAACACCAACTCAAAACAAAACTGTTTCTTGTCCAACGAGGGGAAAGGGAAGGCGAGGGTAGAAAGGCAAAGATAACTTTTTCCGAGGTCAGAAAAAATGTTTCCACCACAGTGTTCTGCGTTTTCGTTAGTTTCTCGATTTACTCCTGTTGCGTTGTTGTTTTATTATTATATTTTATCTTGTTTTTTTCTTTTCGTTCATTTATTTTTTTATTGTTGTTTGATTTTTCTTGTTTTTTACTTCGCTTTTTGTGCCACTTTTGGCTAATTTGCGAAGATGTGGAAGAGTGTTGATATGATGAAATTGACGAATGGACACTCAGAAACATCCATGCCCAGGCCGAGATTCGAACCCAGGACCCCTCGTGTCGTAGCGCAATGTGCTAACCACTCCGCCCGGGAGTGGCTTTCATTGTTGTGAGCGTGAAGTGAGCAAGGGGAATAATGACTGGTATTATTCTGGAATGCTACAGAAACAAGCATAAAAGCCTATTACCGGGCATAGGAAGAAAGAAGGGGCATCGGGTGTAATATTCACAATTTCTATTTTTCACTTGCGAATATTACACGTACGATATGGTACGGATATAGACCTTATTTGTTTAAATAAGCTCTCAAACAAACCCAATAGATGGCAGCACTACGGTGTTTGGAGCTTCTCGCCGTCAAGCGGTGATAATGAAAACTACTCCCCCCCTCCCTTTTTTTCTCCCCGCTGATTCCGATCGGGGTAACCTCCAGTTCGCAACCAGACTTCCCAGAAGCTACACTGATGGGTTCAAGCCGTTCATTTGTGCGAGTCGACTCATGAGCGCTCGCTCACTGAGAAGAGTCGTTCAAATGAGTCGTTCAAAAGAGTCGCCAAGCTTCTTTCTCTCGAAACACATGCCTGAAGAGGGGGAAGGGGGTAGGAGGTGTTGAAGCAGATGATTGTATTTAAGTAAACGAACACAACGTACGTCCTTCAAGATTAATAAATTGTATTGCATTTTTGTGTATGTGTGTGTGCGTGTAGCCGACTAGATGGCCAAGATTCTGAAGTAATCGACATTTGATCTTGCCACAGAAGTTCCCGGGATCTAGTCCCGGTCTGGGCAAGGATATTCTTTACGAGTGTCCCTTCATCTATATCATCACGCATCATCCTCATCGTCGCGATTACTTAAAATTTGAAGAAAAGCGGCATAAAATAAGAAAAATACAAATACGATTCTGTATGTGTGTGGATATACATATATGTGTAAACAGTAAACACACACACACACACACAAACAAAATTTATACTTTTTTTTATACACATACTTGTTTTCATTACTCTGCCTCATGAGTGAGATTTTCTATATTTGTATCTTGTTTCAGTTTACATTTCATGCTGCGGATAATGCAAATTATGCAGTACGATAGCATACACAGAAATGCTTTATAATTATATCAACCTTTTATTAGTAATAACGTGCATTTACATATTCTTCCTTTTTTGCATTCGATCACTGGTTTTAATATCGCAACAAAATGCACTCCAGATCTGCGCTGCGACACATGCTTGCATTTCCACGAGCATCGCTCGTTCACGACTCTTGAAACAGCACGAAGAGTCACAGCACAGTCCCACGACTCTTTGCCCATCATTCGTTCACGACTCGCGAGTCGGCACGAAGAGTCATTAAGCACCTTAGCGACTCTTCTCCTCCCTCATCGTTCACGACTCGCGAGTCGGCACGAAGAGTCATTAAGCACCTTAACGACTCGCTCGCCTTAGCGACTCCTCTCCTCACTCATCGTTCGCTCGCGAGTCGCGAGCTCTCTTACACAAGGCGCGGCGGCGGTAGTCTCGCCAGCAGACTGGATCTACAGTTTAAAGTAGGATCCACCCGCTCGCTCTCCGCGGATGGCTAACAGCTGTGTTTAAGAAATATATATTGCTCTTGAACATTATCCATGTCCATACCATATCCATGTTTTTGTTGTTCTACAGTCATTCAATATAAGTTTCTGCCAATATCATAATGTATGATCGAATTTCTATAAAGCGGGCCAAATTATACGTATGTATTTTTTTTAATGTTGCTTTCTACTAGTAAAACACCTTAACACGTAGGCTCACCGCAGATGGCCAACAGCTGTTTATATCACTCGTGAACATGACCCATGTCCATCTTACGTAGTTATTCCTAATTCTGCAGTCATTCAATAAAAGCTTTTTTGCAGTATCATGTACGATGAGATTTATGATTAAACTTCTATATTTATTCTTTAATGCTGTTTTCATTAGTAAAATATTTACACGTTAATGTTAATGAAATATTTCACGTCATATGAAAACGATTTTGTCAGACAATGTTTAAAGTTCACTTTATGCTCGGGATTGAAGCTACATTTTAAACTGGGGGTCTAAATCACTGGGCAAGGTGCCTCCACCGAGGATCGAATCCGAGACAGGAAGCGATTTCCTTACCAGGATTTAACAAGGAATGAAAGGATGGCTGAATAACATAAATAAAACATACTCCATGGTGCATGTTCTTTGTTTCTTGGTTTCTATGTTGGTCAGCTTGAAATAATCTTGGAGTGACAGATAAGTGGTGTCGCCCTCCTCAAAGTAAGCCTATTGACACCGAAAGTTCCGGGTTCGAACCCCAGCCCAGAGATGAGTGGTAATCTGTATTTAACCTCTTGCCAATTACTCTAATCACCATCCATCCTCCGCCGTTGCCTTGTAACGATACCTGGTGGATCCCACTTTAAACTGTAGATCCAGTCCCGATTAGCTTATCTGTACGTAAAATTCATTCATCCTCGCTGTCAATACTAAGTAATTAGGTATAAAAGATGCATAAAATACAACAAAGCGTGTTAGGCAGTTAAAATATTAAAACTGAATTAATAAATTATAAAATATAATTACTGCATGCTAATTTATAAGAAATTATAGCATTTTAAAATTTGTTTGTTCCTTAATGGGAAAATAACTAGTAGCTTATTTCTTATGTTCATTCTCATGTTAACAGATTTGTTTTCTTGGAGAAATAAAATTGAACGTGTAAATTAAAAGGTTTACATGTGCACGAAGCGGAAGAGCAACTCGATCGAGTATCGTGGTGAGACAAGATGACTTGGCACATCGTTTCAACTCGTGAATGAGAATGCATATCTTGTTCGTGATTTGATTTCAAGTCAAAAACACCTGTCAGGTCTTGTTCGTTTATCGATTTCAAAGCATAAATCGGTATCGTTACTCCAATGAGACGAGATTCTCGGACAGTACATTTTACACAGAGTGTCTCTCATCATCTCACCAACTTTGGAAGGGTTGGCCCTGTTTTCATTGCGATTTAGTAATGTCCTGCTACTTGTCAAACTGATTCACTTCCAACAATTTCAGTCGCCTCTGTGGAGGAGTGGTTAGAACAGTGCGCTAAGAGGAATCTCGGAACTGAGTGTCACTTCATCAATTTCATTATATCATCACTGATTTTCATGTTCGCGATTAGCCAAAGTGGCAGAAGAGCAAAGCCTGGGCAAAAGTGGTATCCCGAGCCGCTATGTGTTTCCACCGAATATCGGCCTCAGGATTCCCTGCCCTCGTGCCGCGATGTGCTAACCACTCCGCCACGGGGGCCGGCCCTCCCCATCACATCTCTGTTTTATACTAAAGGCTATGATTGAATATGAATTTAAAATTTTGTGTGCGTCACTTAGGCTATTTTGCACCCTTCACTTTATACGGGATCCAGCCCCTTACCAGAACTAAAATAACATAACTGTAATGTCCTGTAGTAACTAAAATATTAAAATAATCTGACCGGTTAAAAGCTGAGGCTGTAAAGGCACTCTGCACACATAAGGACAAAACACAGGACAACACACACACACATTCCTACGAAAATTATACTGGCCGTAGGTATAGACGCCAGAGCCTCGTTAGTCTGCAAAATGCAGTCCAGGGTGAACTATGTGGAACTGAGGTTGACAATTGGGTGTACTACGTGGAAGGATCATCCCTTACATCCCTTAAACTATATTTCTCGAGACCCTTGATGTGCTAACCACGCCGGCATACATTATAGAATACTTGAGTTAGTTTTGTCAATATTAATTTTATTGATTGCATTTTTGTTTTGCAATGATTTTGCGCACTAAATTTTCATATTTATCTTTGCTTTTCATTTGTGTTTTACTTTTATTTTGTATATAATGCTGTGTTTCTATTGGTGTAAATTTGTGATTCGTCTCTAATAACGTTATCATTTCAATGTGATTTAAATTTTAATCTTCTAATCTCACGTGTATAATATATAAGTATATGTATGTACACATGCATACAGAGAGAAAGAGAGGGAAATTGCATGATATGATCGTTAGAGGGGAAATCCCCACCGTTCCCCGCATAATTTCAAATTTGTTCCTTGTATTACACAAAATATATTAAATTAATGTTATAACAAATTGAATATCTATTATAGATCGGATTATAAGAAATTATGTATAACTGCGTGTGTGAGCGTGTGTTTGTCTCTCAGATTCTTTATTAAAAAATCAGAAAAACAGAACATAATGTAGTATTCAAATATAAAAAGACCTTCATTTCACGAGTCCACTTATAATTAATTCATTATCATGTGGTTTGTTCTATTAGGTAATTCTTAACTGAATATAAAAAATTGTAAGTTATAATTTTTGTTTTAATACATGTTTGTTATTTTCACTAAAGGTTTATCATTTGAACTTGTGCTTGCTGCTTGTATTACGTCATTTTTGGATTTGGAGTAACAGAAAACAAAAGGTGTTTATTGTCTTTGATCTTGCTTTAGAAAATAATGATTGGTTGATTGATTTGGTTTATTTTACTTCGCCTTTCTGTCACTTTTTTTGGGTAATCGCGAAGATCAGGATGAGTAATGAGGTGTACTAACCACTCCACCTTGGAGGCCGGCGCTTTAGAAAATAATTAAAAGTAACAATCGCTTTCCACACTAAGTATTTTGGGTTGCAAATTATAAATTACTGCCTCCCTTTTCTGATTCACTTTAATAGCATAGTGGTTAACGCTGTCATGTATTAAAATGGTTTGCTTGGCAAAAATTGTTATAAGTCCACTTTTATGCTCCAATAGGCTAATCGGGTCTCCCCGATGGCGTAGTTATAACGTCGCCGGTAATCAAGGGGTACCGTGTTCAATACAAAGTGGAGGTTCGGATCCCACTTTAAACTGTAGGTCCAGTCCCGACTATCCTATCTGCACATAAAGTGGACTTAAACAATAACAACTCAAAATAGGCTAATCGGAATATTGTAATCAAGAGGTCTGTGCCTAACACCTTCCCAAAATCTTTACAAGACTCCCCTAATATTTTTTACTAACATTTAATTTCTTGTAATTTTAGCGCTAATGGTTTGGCCGAACTTGAAACTACAGGACAAATTTGTTGGCTGTTCTTCGCTGCCCGTCATGGGCTGAGGTTGCGCGCTCTCTCTCTCTGCAAACAACACTCGCGAGTCGCGAGCTCGCGAGTCGACTCTTTCCTTCGTTCAAAGAGTCGCTAAAGTGTGCCACGACTCTTTGAACGAAGGAAAGAGTCGACTCGCGAGCATGCTCCTTCCCCTCTCATCGTACACGGCACGAGCCAGCTTTACTCAACTAGGGGTAGGGAAAAGGAACAGAGAGGACCCCCCTCCCTCTCCTCTCCAATCCCCATTTGCTGCCCGCAGAATCGACTTGCTTTCTTTAAAAAATTCCGGCCGCCAGGCGAGTATACACTTGCGCATGCGCCTTCCTCGCAAAATTCGTGGAAAGGAGAGGGAATAATGGAATAATAGTTGCTTGGCGGGCGGAGGAGTCGTGGCACACATACGACTCTTTGAACGTGTCGTTCAATTCTGGTGAACGAGTCGTTCACCGCTCACAAGAGAGAGTAGTTACTTTTGAACGACTCGTTCACGAACGACCCATCCTGAGGAAACCTTCGCCTAGAAGTGCCAGTTCCTTTGAGTGCCCACCAGGGCCATATCGAGACGGAAGACCTTTTCTTACCAGCTACGGTTCCGGACTCAAGTGGGAATTCTCGGCTGTAGCAAATGGGTACCCGAACGGACGAGAGAGAATGATTTAGGAGGAGACACCAAAGGAACGTAAACAAGGTAAATCGGACACTACTATCATGAAATCCTGTAGTTTGCTTGCTTCAGAACTTTTATCTGCGAACTCTCATTTGACGTCCCATTCCCCCCTTTTTGTGGTGATAAGCGAGTGTCGTGTGTTGATTGCATGAACAGTAACCAAGCCTAATTGCCCCCAAAGGGAATTGACTTAAACGTAGGCTGCATAAAGTGTCGGACATACGAACGTTACCCACGTGGAATAATGATTGTAATATGGGATACTCAAACGCGACTCCTTTTTGACTATGCGAGCTATCATATGATGAAAAGTCCTCTTCATATTTAGAGTGCTGCTTATGAATCGTTGGGGAGCTTGTCAGAATCTTGCGCTTAATTACATTCCCCCCTTTTTTTTTTTTTAATTCGAACGTCGCGCAACCCTCGCATTACCAACCTGAATTAAAACTTACCTAAATACCAATATAGTAGTATCAATACCCATGCGTATGAAATCATACCATTACGAAATATTAACTGTAAATTGTTAGAACTGTAAGTTTTCACGCAAATAGCGTGGCATGCTATTTTGCACCTGTTCTGAATTTTGTCCTCTTTGAGTGACTCAACTGTTAATGTTAAATCCAGAAGGATTTTTTTTATACTTGTTGTTGAGAAATAAATCAAACAGAAATTGTTAAAGATATAAAATAATCGGTTTGTTCTTGTTTGATTAAAATTTTCCCTATTTGGATAGCCATTTTTGAACGTATTCGATTAGACAGTTACATAGGTAAAGAGAATGGTGCCTCATATTAACGATTGTTCCCCTTTCCTTTTGGATTGTGTCAATTAATCAACGGTAAATGTTGAAACGTCGCGATTAGTCCTTTTTTCTTTGCGACGCCTTGAGGAGATTGACACGCATCAGTTTGTTTGGTTTATGTTATATGTCTACTTATGCAAGTGTACCTTTGTGTTTACACAACTTTAACGGTCTTTTTGATGTATTAGGATAAGTGCCCAATTATAATATAATTGACATCTATGAATATAGCCACTACCTTATTCCCCCTATTTGTATAAGAAAAGGAAAAAGAACGGAATCTTTAGGATTACGCCCGTTCTCTTGGATTCCAGTGAATAATGGAACCTGACGCGACCTTTCTGTTGTCTGATTAGTGTTTGGGAACAATCACGTAGCAGGAACGTCGCGTTAGTTTGTGTTTTGTATCTCTTGTCTAGGTGTAGGTGCTGACAAGGGTAACTTTACCACGCACTTCCATTATATTATTATTAGACTAATTCGGGTCAGTTAGCACCGCCCTACACAAGCGTTACACGGGACAATGAGGACTGCCACTCGAATGATTGATTGATTGATTTGGTATTTTAAGTCCACTTTATGCACAGAAAGGCTAATCGGGATTGGACCTACAGTTTAAAGTGGGATCCGAACCACTATGTGCCCATGGGCGTCCGGAAGGGGGGGCAAGGGGGGGCCGTGGCCCCCCCCCTGGAAAATTAAAGTCAACCAAAAATTACATATTTCACACGTATAATTTAATTTCAGCCACAATAATGTGTGTTAATTATTGCACGAACATGATAAATTCAAATTTAAGCAATGTTTTTTGAAGGATGAACACTATTATTGGGGAAAATATGCCATGTTGGCCCCCCCCCCTGGAAAAAAATTACCTTCCTTGCCCCTCCCTGGAAAAAATCCTGCGGACGCCCATGTATGTGCCTCTACCGGGTATCGAACTCAGGACCCCTTGAATACAAGGCGACGACGCTACCACTGCGCCATCAGGGAGGCACCACTCGAATGACATCTAAAGCATCAATTTACAATATAATCAAGAAATACGATTTACGAGTTAGCACACATCAAGAGTTACTATTCAGGTTCGTTGGTAGATGCAAGAATATGTTGTTACATTTTCAAAAATAACTTAAAAGGTTATATATATCTTATATTTTAAAAAAGTCGCACCCATAACAACACGAACTCACACGCCTGTGCCTACCCTTCCAGCGACACCACGCTTTGCTACTGGACCTGCAGCAGGTCCAAACTTGTAAAGTAACTGTATCCTTTCCTCCATGTAGGAAGTGAGGAACTTCCTACAGTTCATTTATACTTGCTTCCAGTTCTCTACTTTATAGAAGTTTAATAATAATGCGCGTTATAAAATTATGAGCTCAATGTACGTACAATGGGGCTGTTCATTGCCAAACTTTTCCGCTAGAGACGGAATTTCGTTGTCAACTGGTTGCCCTAAGCTTTACATTGCAGCGCGTTAAGATGGCTATTAAGATGTTATTTTCAACGAACTTAAGAATATCTCGTGTAAATCGATAACAAAAATGTGTTTAGCAAACCTGTACGATTATGTAGCAATTCATAAGTTACCGAAAAATACATTCTCCTGAACCTAAGAATTAATATATTAAAGCGCAAGGGTAGGGTCAGTGGCGCAGGAACGTTTTTCATTTGGGGGGGTACAAAATTCAGCCTCCCATATATATATATATATATATGTCCAATCAAGTGTCGCAATAATAATTAGGATAATTATATTTAATTAAATTAATATATTAATTAATTAAATATGTACATTAATTAATATTGTATTGTTATTATTACATGAATAGGTAAAAGATAGTAAAATAATAGAAATATAACAGCAAGTATTCATTATCTAGCTTACGTGTAGTTAAGATCGCCAAGATTTGCACAAAAACAACTGCCCTGGCAAGGAATTTAATGTCAGATAGAAAAAGAATTGAATATTTATTGAATAACAAAAAAGGAGTTAGATCCAATTAACGAAAAGTAAAGTTCCTGATTAATATTTTATGGATATTATCATTAGTAGTGTGCATAAATCTTTGGAATCCTTCAAAGCCGTATGAGCCAAATTCCTTGCCTTCCAATAAGTTCAGCGGATAAAACCATCGAGTATACAGGGTGCAGCAGAAATAACTCCCGGATTTCATTCGTGAATAACGAAGCAACGATAGATGTTATGCAAAATTTTATTTCAGTTAGAAAGAACAAGGATTACAATTTTGTTTCCCATATGTACCGAGACAACTACATGAACGCCCCTACTTTTTTGAGGAAGACGGCACGCAGTTAATGTAACGTCTGACCGTGATGTATGGATGTTACGCAACTTCCTGCAGCCGCAATCGAACGAACGTGGCAAATTGGCTGTGTGGTTCCAACAGGATGGTGCCACAGCACGCGTATCGTTGAACGTGCTACGTGAAATATTTCCAGAGCGTCTGATCTCACTTTTAAGTCACCTTCCATGGCCAACTCGTTCCCCCGAGCTCGCACCCTACGACTTCTTTCTGTGGGAGTACCTGCAGGCTAAAATTTACCAAGGAAGGCCGAGGACAGCCAATGATCTGAAAGATGGTATCAGACAGGAAAGAGCGGCAATACCGACCAGACATGACTAGGAGGGTAATGCAGAACTTCAGGGCGAGACTTCAGAAATGCGTACACCGTGCAGATCGGCATTTGGACGATATCATTTTAAAACAAGGTCAACTATGTCACCCAAAATGGTGACTTGTGGCAATTTTGTAAAAAATAATTGGACCATTTTGTTCTTTGCAAATGTGCAATAAAATGGTAAACCTTGTTCTTTCCAACTGTGCAATAAAGTTTTGCATAACATCTATCGTTGCTTTGTTATTCACAAATGAAATCCGGGAGATATTTCTGCCGCACCCTAACTTGTAATTGTTACGCTGTTCAAGCATGGTATTAGCATTGATGAAAATTGAGTATAACAAATGCTAAACAATTATATTTTGATAAATTACTTTTACTACTTGGTAAGTCATTTGGGGGGAAGGGGTCCGGACACCCTGGACTCCCACAAAAACGTCCTTGATACCTAGGTATAATGTGAAGCTATGAGAAATATTCTCTTTTAGAACAGCACACACGAATGTCCTGTTATTTAATGCAAAATGTGCATAAATATTTTTCATTGTTTTTGTTAGAATTTAAGTTTAAAAAAAACAAAAAAAAAAAAACAGATTTTAAAATCAGATAACAATTCTGAAACATATAAGGCTAAGCTCTGGACCTCATTCTGGGCTTATTTGGATTTCACGGAACAGAAAATCAGGAATGAGGGGGATCTTGAGCCACCCCAACCAGGAATAATCATCTCCCACCCACTGGATATAGAAACTACATTATATAGAGTTCCACTTCAGCTCCGTTCTTTCTAATTTTAAAAGTCCCATAGCTACGCATAAAAATTTATTTAAACAATTTATGGCAGGTGTGTACCATATCCAATGCTTTTTAGAAGCCATGTATTTGGTATTTTCTCAGACATCTATAGGGTGTTGTATTAAAAAATAAAAAAATGAGTTCAGATGGTTCCCAATCAACTCGTAAGAAGTCTAACTTTGAAATATTTGTGAATAATATGACAAATCATTTATTTGCAATATAATTAGCTGTACCTAATGACGCTCTTCAAGTACTGAAAGTAATATCATTCAGTTCATTTACAAAACCGAAATCCTTCAGCTCTCAGAAGTAGCAAGGAAAGCCATACGCTCAAAAGTTTATTCTTTCTTTTCAATTTTTGGTGGACAATGTGAAGAGCCGGCCAAGGTTTATTTTCGTATGTAGTGGTATTAAATGCAGATACATGCGTGTGTTTTAGGATGACATGTCAATTTCTCGTTTATGTGAAAATGTAAACTTTAATGTAAGCAGAAGCATGTGCGCGTCACAGTTAAAGATTTTCGCATCTACAAAGAAAATCCAAAACACATTCCCACCTCGCCGTACCCCGTGGCGGAGGGGTTAGCATAGCGCGCTATGACGCCTGAGGTCCCAGGTTCGAATCCTGGCCTGCCCATAGGTGTTATTTTTGAGTGTCCATCAATTTCATCATATCATCATCACTCATCCTCATCTTCGCGATTAGCCAAAAGTGGCAGAAATGCGAAGTAAAATAAACCAAATCAATCAATCAAATATTCCCATCTTACTCCCAGAGACCTTGTAAATCCAATCCAAAATCTACCAATAGAAGCTGCAGTGAGTCTCATTTATCTCGTGCATTCATCTGACTAATGTAATTTTCTTACAATTTGACTTTAGAGTTTAACATAAAATGGCATTGTGTTTGTGTTGCATTCGATATCACAATTAGATTTTAAGCAATTTATGTCCAATTATAAGTATACCTAATACATAGGTAAAAAATAGTCCCCCCTCTGATAAAATCGCAAATTGCACTCTGTTTAAATGTCTAGGAAACATTTCATTTCACCTAGGAATGGTATCGCGATGCGATGAGTCGAGAATTGTCACAGCCTCATCTTGTATCCTGTGTGGTGAGGTCCTTCTCGTTCTTGTTTGTGCTTATTTTTCTTTCGGTTTCCACTCTTGAAGTTATGAAAACGTATTCCAAATTTAACTCATTCTCAGATAGGCTATCGGCACTATTTTTTTTAAAAAAATATATCTTAATATATAGATTTAAGTATAGTTTTCCCAACACCATCTTACAAATTTATGAAAAATATGGGTGAGGTACAGGACTGCATTGTAACACCCCCCCAGTTGGTCTGTCGTGTCTCGTCTCGTTCATGTAAGTGTTCCGTTTCGGAAAATTCCATTATAAATATTCAAAAGAAAATGGGGTCAGTCATATACTCTTCTGATGAAGATTTGTATCTTATCTTCGAATCGACGCGACCACTGCTTTAGAAATGTGTACCCCCCCTTACGCAAAGCAGCAATCGTCTGCAGCGTAATTGTCCGAGAGTCAATCTGATTCCATCGTTCCACACATATTTTAAACAATTTTCATCTCCTTAAAGAGGTTTCCAATAACTTAGGTCAATGAACTAACTAGTAGCAAGCACAATGTAGTATAATAAGTTTACAATTAAATGTTTTGAATTTCTGTGGTAAGGACTATAATGCTTAAAATGTATAAACAATAATACAATTTTTATTGGGCGAATTGATAATAGGTAAACAGTAGCACCTTCCGTCTGCTGTCAAATTACCAAAGGGGGGTACAGGGGGTACAACTCGATTTACGGATTTAGGGGGGTACAGTACCTCCCTTCAAAAATTTACGGGGGTACAATGTACCCCTGTACCCTCCCGTTCCTGCGCCACTGGGTAGGGTACCTCCGACGGGCTAAATATAGTATGTTTATGAACAAAGATCACTAAACGAGACGTAATTTGGGTCGTCCCTAGCTGCCGTGGGTCGATAATACAAAAATTTTAATTTTTACACTACGCTTTGTTTTTTCTTGTTGCGAGTATGTGAGATTCAACGGCGGAAGTACGGTTCAGAAAAGCTCTCCAAACTATAAAGACAAATGTATTATGTGCGTAAGCGCATTATATATTTATTATAATATACCATGACACTCTGCCCTATCCGTTAATTTTATATTAACATAAGTTTTCTTCGTATTGAACAGACATTTCCCCCCTCGTATTTTCGTCCTTTTTTTCGTTGGTTAAAACAATTTTAAAATTATAATTCCTGTAAATATGAAAGCGGTCGAGATTGCGAGATATGAAACATAATATATTTTTTGTAATAACTATTCTTCTCGATAAATGTGTGTATAAAACAGAGAACCGTATTTGCTAGCCATTAGGAAAAATGATATCACGTAAAAAAATGAGTCGGTTATTAATAACAACTATAAAAATAAAAGTACAGTCACGTGGAACTATTATGTATTATTCTTTACCAGATTCACAAGAATAAAGCTCTTAAATTGTGAAAATTGCAAGTGACGTAAACAGATGCTGTGCAAATTTTAAGGATTTTTTAAGTTTCCATATCTTTCCTGTTGTTGACGATCGTATTATTAAATTTCTTAGTTTCACGGCACTGATTATTCATCTATCATGTTCCGACATAATTTCTGATGTTAAGATGAAATTAAACTTTCAATTTAATGTAATCGCAGCACGTTCAACATCAAATTCCCCATGTAATTAACCCTAGCAGGACCAAGGTTTGATCTGTTACATGCTGCACGAAGGGTGGCATTTTGTGCCACTTTACTATTCCGCTACATTTGTTAGTTATTTTGCACTACTAGTATGTTTTGTTTAATATAAGTCATAGTTTGTATATTTTTAATGTTTGTTAAGTATTTTTATTTTATTTTGAAAGATAAGTAAGTCATATTTTGTATATTTTTATGTATGGTAAGTATTTTTTATTTGGAAATGTACATCTGCATATTTATTATTAACAATAATAGAATAACACATTATAACATTATAACACATTTCAGTTCTACATTGTCAGTAAATTACAGTTCCTCATCATTACTCACTATTATTAGAAATTACACAGTTGTCACAGATCTGAACTTTCATGCAGTGTCTTCCACAGACACATTTACCACAGTCATTGCATGAAATTGTAGTTCGTGAGAGTTTTTCTTCTTTCTCCATTGGAAATGCAAATGTAACACCTATTTCCTTTTCTCGAAGCAGTTGCATAAGTAGATATATCTATGGGATTGTCAACCGTTGACCTAATTTTCCTTTGAAGAACGTTTTCCATTGCCGTACCTGTATTTGCATTCAATCCCTCAATGTTCTTTGCTCTATCTGCTACATGTGGCTCAATCAACTTCAGTTTAAAAATTAAAATGGATAAAAAATTTTCTTGAATTTTAGCAAATATGAAAATACACATCTGAATTGACAATAAACGGGACTTTTAATTCAATTGCTCAAGGCAGTTTCGATTACCAACACAAAAACTTCAAAAGTGGTACTTTATGCCACACCTTGGTCCTGCTAGGGTTAATGGGAGAACAACTGCCCATCAGAAGCGTGGGGACACAACAGGGTTGCTGCCACCTACAATAGTTTGCTTTGGCTAGGTCCATTGACTAGGTTAGCTACTGTCAATGGACATTTCCACTCAATTCCTTTAAAGCAATTTTAAAAAGTACACCCTGAGAAAATGACCCCTGCAATTTTTCGCGTTTCTCTGCGTTCAGTTTAAGGGGAAAACCAGACTTCCAAAGTTGCGAGGCTAGCGTTGCGCTGCGCTGATAAACACGCCCCGCCATATTAATACGTCACTACACAGAGAGAACTCGTTTGTCGTCTGCTCCGAGCGTCCAGTTTACTGGGGGTAGCCCAAGGAGAGCCAACGTGTACATCAGTTTGCAAATCTGTGTAGAGTTAAATAATGGAAGAAGGAGCGGTAATGGAAGGGAAAGCTATGCTTTATAATGGTCATTCTTCTATTAAATATCCCTGCTGCTCACGTGAAAGATAAGAGTTCTCCTGCGTTCGTGTTTTCATTAAGTCAGGAGAAAACTATTGCTTGTAAAATTGGTTACTGACCAAGTTTTCAAAAATATATTTTAAACTTAAATTTATCGAAATTTACCATAAACCGAAATAATAATTATAAGAATTTTCACATTCTTCACTTTACTTATAACGCATATTTTTACTTTATTTTCCATAAAGCAATTTCAGTCTGTTCCATTTCTGTTACGCAAATCATGATAAAATATTTTTGTGCAGATAAGAGAAAATACACTGAGAAGATTACATCAGTTGCACAGTACATTTCAAAGCTAAGTTTATGTGTAATTATTACAAGGAAATAATGTATATAACATTATATCACATACTGAAATATATTTTGAATTTTGTACTGAGAAAAAAGCTGCCTCCTCTCTTTCCCCGAACGCATTAATTGCTTCACAACTTCATCACTAGGGATCCTATCGAGACGAGACATGGCAGTCTTGGTTTCGTTCTCGTTGAGAGTTGTAAATGTCTGTCTCGTGTTTATTTGTAAATGCCTCGTTGAGTCTCGTCTCTGTTTCGGAGGGCAATTCTCGTTCTTGTCTCAAGCCGCAGCCCAAAGACGATGGACACACAAGCTTGACTGCCGCTCGCTGAGGAACATCGGCGGTCATCCTACAGACAGATGGGTGAGGAGAGGAGTGGAAAAGGGGCAAGGGGGAGGTGGCGTGGGTTTTATTAAAAATCCAGCGAGGAAACATCGAAAGTACCTCAAAATGGTACTAAACGTAGCACAGTTTGATCTTCATTGCCCCCTAGCATCCTGCTTTTCGCATAATGGTCAAATGTAGCATAATCTGCAAACGCGAGTCCATGGGAGAGGGACATTGAATTCAAAGAAATAGGTTTTCAGGAAATAGAAAAACAATTACCTCCCAATCTTATTTATACTTCACCAGCGAACTTGTTTCAAATGAAAGGGAGTATGGATACACAGCGACACGCTTTTTTTACAACCATGCGACGATCCATTCTCTATCTTTTCTTTATCCTGTCGATTTTGTTCCTGAGGAGATTTTACGGCAGTAAATCGATACATTGGCGCAGGAACGTTTTTAATTTGGGGGGGGGGGGGGGTACAAAATTCAGCCTCCCGTATATAAAGTGTATTTCATAAAGTGAGCAGTTTTTAAATCGCTTGTCATTTCTTTGTTTGAAGGTTGGCAACACTGTTCTTATCATTTTCGTAATCTATGATCACTCCGATTATTACTTGAGCAATTTGTTGGCATTTGTTCAGTTTAGTTGCCATGGAGCGGTTCACTATCGAGCAACGCGTCGTTATCTTGAAAACACATTACAGAACAGGGAAGGGGAGTCTTATGCACAGACAGTTAGTAATTTTCGCGCGATCTTCGGACTTAACAATGCCCCCCCCCCCTCACCCCAACAACAGTTAGGAGGTTGGTGAAGAAATTCGAGATATCCGTGTCAGTTGCAACCATAAATTCGCTTGGGTGAAAACGTAGTCGTCGCACAGATGAAAACATTGCAGTAGTGCAAGACAGTGTGAATGTTAGCTCCGCGAAGTCACTTCGCCGTCGTTCACAACAGTTGGGAATATCGGTATCCTCAGTGCAACGAATACTGGAATACTGAAAGAACACCTTCATATGCACCCTTACAAGGTTCAGTTAACGCAAGAGATCAAAGCAACCGATCATGCGAAACTAAGAAATATGCCATATGGACATATGCCAGACATCATTTTTCACTTTTCAATTATTAAATCGTAGTGAATGTGTAAAATAATAAAAATAAAAATGTCAACTTTCATGCAATTTTGGCTGAGTTATTCCATTTTCAAAAACTGCGCACTTTATGAATCACCCTTTATACCTTTATACCCTTTATATGTATATGTGTATATACATATACACACACACACATACTACTTCACAGGTGCGTATCTAGAAATACATTTGGGGCTCCAATCTCGTGTCGCAATAATAATTAGGATAACCATCTAGTATTCAGGGTGTAGCAGAAATAACTCCCGGATTTCATTCGTGAATAACAAAGCAACCATAGATGATATGCAAAATTTTATTTCAGTTGGAAAGAACAAGGATTACCATTTTGTTTCCCATATGTACCGAGACAACTACATGAACGCCCCTACTTTTTTAGGAAGACGGCACGCAGTTACTGTAACGTCTGACCGTTATGTATGGATGTTACGCAACTTCCTGCAGCCGCAATCGAACGAACGTGGCAAATTGGCTGTGTGGTTCCCACAGGATGGTGCCAAAGCACGCGTGAACGTGCTACGTGAATTGTTTCCAGGGCGTCTGATCTCACTTCGAAGTGACCTTCCATGGCCAAATCGTTCCCTGGAGCTGGCAACCTACGACTTGTTCCTGTAGGAGTACCTGAAGACTAAAGTTTACCAAGGAAGGCCGAGGACAGCCAATGATCTGAAAATGGTATCAGACAGGAAAGAGCTGCAGTACCGACCAGACATGTCTAGAAGGGTAATGCAGAACTTCAGGGCGAGACTTCAGAAATGCGTACACTGTGCAGATCGGCATTTGGACGATATCATTTTAAAACAGTCAACTATGTCACACAAAATGGTGGCTTGTGGCAATTTTGACAAAATTGGAACATTTTGTTCTTTGCAAATGTGCAACAAAATGGTAAACCTTGTTCTTTCCAACTATGCAATAAAGTTTTGCATAACATCTATCGTTGCTTTGTTATTCACAAACGAAATCCGGGAGATAGTTCTGCCGCACCCTAACTTTTAATTGTTACGCTGTTCAAGTATGGTATTGGCATTGATGGAAATTGTTTATAACAAATGCTAAACAATTATATTTTGTTAATTTTAGTTTTACTACTTGATAAGTCTTTCGGGGGAGGGGTCCGGACCCCATGGACCCCCACAAAAACGTCCTTGATACCTAGGTATAATGTGAAGATATGAGAAATACTCTGTTAGAACAGCACACACGAATGTCCTGTTATTTAATGCAAAATTTGTATAAATATTCAGATTTAAAAATCAGAACAATTCTGAAACACACAAGGCTAAGCTCTGGACCTCATTCTGGGCTTATTTGGATTTCACGGAACGGAAAATCAGGAGTGAGGGGGATCTTGAACCACCCCAACCAGAAATAATCATCTCCCACCCACTGGATATAGAAACTACATTATATAGAGTTCCACTTCAGTTCAGTTCATTCTAATTTTAAGAGTCCCATAGCTACGCATAAAAATATCTTTAAACAATTTATGGCAGATGTGTATCACATCCAATGCCTTTTAGAAGCCATGCATTTGGTATTTTCTCAAACATCTATAGGGCGTTATATTAAACAATAAAAGAAATTGAGTTCAGATGGTTCCCAATCAACTCGTAAGAATTCTAACTTTGAAATTTTTGTGAAAAATTTGACAAATCATTTATTTGTAATATAATTAGCTGTACCTAATGACGCTCTTCAAGTACTGAAACTAATATCATTCGATACATTTACAAAACCGAAATAACTTCAGCTCTCAGAAGAAGCAAGAAAAGCCATACGCTCAAAAGTTTATTCTTTCTTTTCAATTTTTGGTGGACAATGTGAAGAGCCGGCCAAGGTTTATTTTCGTATGTAGTGGTATTAAATGCAGATACATGCGTGTGTTTTAGGGTATGTCAATTTCTCGTTTATGTGAAAATGTAAACTTTAATGTAAACAAAAGCATGTGCACGTCACAGTTAAATATTTTCGCATCTACAAAGAAAATCCAAAACACATTCACACCTCGCCGGACTCCGTGGCGGAGTGGTTAGCACAGCGCGCTACAACGCCAGGGGTTCTGGGTTCGAGTTCCGGGTAAGGCATGGGTATTTGTGTTCGTCCAGTTGATAAGAAACAAAGAAAATGTAAGAATTGAAGAGTGTAAAAGTGAGAAAGAGTGAATGGTGGGGGATACCTCCGTGTAAGGGGTATTTCCTTTAAAAAAAAAAAAAAGAGGGGTTAGCATAGCGCGCTATGACGCCTGAGGTCCCAGGTTCGAATCCTGGCCTGCCCATGGGTGTTATTTTTGAGTGTCCATCAATTTCATCATATCATCACTCATCCCCATCTTCGCGATTAGCCAAAAGTGGCAGTAATGCGAAGTAAAATAAACCAAATCAATTTATCAAACATTCCCATCTCACTCAAAGACCTTGGGAATCCAATCCAAAATCTACCAATAGAACCTGCAGTGAGTCTCATTTATCTCGTGCTTTCATCTGACTATTGTAATTTTCTTACAATTTAACTTTAAGAGTTTAACATAAAATGGCGTTGTTTGTGTTGTATTCGATATCACAATTAGATTTTAAGCAATTAATGTACAATTATAAGTATACCTAATACATAGGTAAAAATAAGTATCCCCCTCTGATAAAATCGCAAGTTGCATCCTGTTTAAATGTCTAGGAAAAATTTCATTTCACCTAAGAATGATATCGCGATGCGATGCGTCGAGAATTGTCACAGCCTTATCTCGTCTTCTGTGTGGTGAAGTCCTTCTCGTTCTTGTTGGTGCTTATTTTTCTTTCGGTTTCCACTCAGAAGTTATGAAAACTTCTTCCAAATTCACCTCATTCTCAGATAGGCTAGTCGGCACTCTTATTTTTTAAAAAATAAATATCTTAATGTATAGGTTTAAGTATAGTTTTCCCAACACCCTCTTATACAAATTTATGAAAAATATGGGTGAGGTACAGGAGTACATTGTAGCCCCCGAGTTGGTCTGTCGTGTCTCGTCTCGTTCGTGTAAGTATTTAGTTTCAGAAAATTCAAGTTTAAATATTCAAAAGGAAATGGGGTCAGTCATATACTCTTCTGATGAATATTTGTATCTTTTAATCGACACGACCACTTCTTTAGAAAAGTGTACCCCCCCCCCCCTTTACGCAAAGCAGCATTCGTCTGCAGCGTAATTGTCTTGAGAAGCAATCTGATTCCATCATTCCATACACATTTTAAACAATTTTCATCTCCTTAACACTAGAAGCGCCAAGCCGGTCATTTTGACAGTTTTTCAAATTTCATTTTCTGCTTTGTACAGAAACCTTTTTCTTCGTGCGTTGAAATTTTGTGACTTTTCCTAAAATTTGCAGTACATTATTACTGCTATGCGTTATTTAGAAAAAATATAATACTAATGGAAATATTTGTTTCTACCTAGAAGCGCCGTTGCCGGTCATTTTGACCGCTAATGTATTTCAATGGAAAACCGCTTCTCGATTGGAACGTTACTTATAGTTTCCACCCCTATTCTTCCTTTCTCTTTTATGTTGGCGTATTGTCGAAGCTGATAAGGAGAAAGTGAAGACTCAGTTTCGTTTGAACACTACAGTTTGTAAGCATGTTTTCTAGACAATGGGTGCGTTCCGAAAGTCTTAACGAAACGAACGCATTCAACGAAAATAACTGGGCTCGTGAATCTGGTGAAACCAGTTATTTTACGGACTTATGGGACACTCTAGGCGAAAGCGCAGGCGCAGCGTTTTGTTTAGAGAAAGTTTCCGCATGGCGTCAACGGAAGGAATGTCCTTATGGCAAAAATAAACTCTTATTATGGCCACTGTTACTCATTTTAATCACATTCTAAGAACGGTCAAGGCATACTTATCTTGTGCATGTTGCTTCATATCGCTATCTGTTAAAATTATAATACATTTTCCGAACTAGTGCAGTTTGAATCCATCAGCACGCGCTTTGTCTGCAAAGAGCAGACGATTTTCACGGAACAAACCAGCATCCTGGCCCGTGCGTTTGGTGTATCTCGTTCTTGCACGAAACGCACGGAATGCGACTTTTGGGACAGCATAATGAAACTCACGAAACGCACGGAAGCACTTATGGAACGGCCAGTTACCATAACTCGTTTAACGCGTTAAACTCGTGCGACTTTCGGAACGGGCCCAATGTGTCCTCAGGGGACACTCCAGGGGAAAATCTGACAGTTGACGAACAATTGTTTCCTTCGAAAGCGAGGTGTAGATTTACACAGTACATGCCAAAAATTTTGGATGCTAGTAGACGTACATTCCAAATATATGTGCAATGCCTTTCCGTACCTTGGGAAAGATGACTCAAGGAATGATAATGTTACTGTAGCTGAAAATGTTGTATTGAGAATTACTTCACCTTATCTAAATCCGGGTAGAAATGTAAATACTGACAATTATTTCGCATCGTTAAAACTCGCTGAAAAGCTAAAGGAGAAGAAGACAAGCCTAATTGGCACTATGAAGAAAAATAGAAAGGAGATTCCTAATGAAATTGTGAACATTAGAACAGAAGTGTGTGAAACATGTTTGCTAAAAAAGGGGGACATTACATTGTGTGCATACCAAACTAAATCAAACAAAAATGTTCTACTCCTAAGCTCCGTGCATTCAGATGTAGAAGTAGATTTGCAAAGCCAGAAGAAACTCTCAGAAACAATCAAGTATTACAACAAAACTAAATGCGTTGTTGATGTTGTTGATCAAATGGCACGCAAATATTCAGTCCGTGCTTCATCACGTAAATGGCCGGTACATGTGTTTTACAATATCTTAGATCTGGCAGCAATAAATGCATAGGTTATGTTATTCCACAGAACTGACACCAAAGATTGTGATGCAATAAGGATCTAACCAACAATGGGAAACAATGAACTGAAAAAAAATTAATTTAATCATCTTTGCAATAATTGTACCACATTTGAATGTGTCCATGTAAACTGGAAACTTCAGACATGCTTTTGAAATCAACTATACAATAATACAAACAAAACTCAGATTTATGGATTTTTTCAAACTTTCAAATGCTAATATCTCGAAAACAACTTTTTGAGGGTTAGCTCCTTCTTGCACCGAGCCCTTCATATAATACAATTCACACAATATTTTGCAAAATGGCTAACGTAGCCAGTAGGCAAACATTCTCTGTAGTGATGCAAGAGTCTCCCCTTTGAAGGAAATAGAGTCCGTGGTGGACTAAGGAACCCATGCTTTAATGTTTTAGCAAGTACAAAAAATGTATTACAAATTTTTACACAATTCATCAAAGTGTAGATAATATGTAACCATTATTATTTAATTAATTCGATTTTTCTTGCATAACACAATACAATGGTGTTGTTGGATTCAATGGTGTTGTTGGATACCTTTGTGAGTAAAAATCTTGCATACTGGAAACTAGAGGGAATCATTATGAAGCATGATTTATAAAGGGCTCTCTTAATCAGTTTTGCAGAGAGGCCCAAATCTGTTGGTACATATTAATCATCTATTAACATTATCGACCTGTAAATATCAAGTAGACACAGTCCCTATTAGCTTATTTATGTTAAACTTTATATTCTTTGCAGTGGCGTGCCCAGGATTTTCGAAAGGGAGGGGTTGTGTCTACAATTTTAAGTAGTCATTCCTCATTTTGCCATATTTTCCTGCCGTTGACGTTATTTTTTTTTTAAATATTGGACCAAAAGTGGGGTATAACCCTCACTAGTCCCCCCTTGGGCACGCCACTGATTCTTTGGCAATCTGGAAAGATCGTTATCGAAATATTGTAATTTGATGTTGCTCGAAGTTTTTGTTGTTCGTTGCAGTTTCAAGATATCATCCATTTATCTCTTTTGGGGGGAGGGGGCAAGTGCCTCTGTGTACCCTGCTATATCTGCCAATGCGACGCAATATATTAAGAAATTGCCCCCTCTAGGTGTGACTTCGCCCCCCCCCCCTACAAAGAATTCCTGGCTACGGGCCTGGGGCAAAAATTCCTGTCCCGATTACGACTTCGGGAATGACTTCCCGACTTTTCGGGATCCAAAGCAGTCGGGAAATACCGAATGGTCATTTTAAAAAGTCGTCAATTCTCGACGTTTTCTGCATTGTAAATGTCTGGCACTTATGGGAAATTGTTAGTTTTGTACCAGAAGTGCAAAAGAAGCACTTAAGATGGAAATTGCGTGTAGAATTCGAGATTCCAAGAGGTTTGGGAAATTTCGAACATATCCCAGCCCGAAAATTTTCCCCGTCCCGAATGTCGGGATTTAAAGAATTTTCCGTCCAGACCCAAACAATTGTGTAGCGCACAATTTTTTTTAACGACTTGAACCATAATTTACTGGGGAAAGGTTGACTTTCTTTTGTTTAAAACCTGTTTTTTTAAACTCATGTTTAAAACTATATTTAAAACAAATAAAACCTGTTTTAAACAAAAAAAAAGTTTGTTTTGTTCTTTTTTTTAAAAAAACACAAATTTTGCCATTTTACGGATTCAGGGGGTACAGTACCCCTTCAAAAATTTGGGGGGTAGAATGTGCCCCTGTACCCCCCCCGTTCCTGCGCCACTGAATCGATAGAAAGTTGGGGTAAACAAACCGTTTCAAGTTCTATGCTGAACCCATTTCGTTTGTTGAGCCATTCTACAGAATTTTGTGTAGTGAATAATAAGTAACGCAAGTCCAAAACTCGAATATTATATGCATAATTGAACTTAAAACTGCAATTTCCCGAAAAATTAATTAATAATAAATCCTAACACATTCGAAATGCAATGGATAGTACGAGCTATTTGTGCGACTGTAATTGAACGTATTTTTCAAAATCTTTCTCAGTTGACCATAACTTCTTCTTACATTTAAAAAAAAATCACGAGTCGCCACTGATCCTTTCTTTAAATCTGTGGTAAATCATCTGGTGGCAAAAATCCATGCTCCCAATAACTTAGTGTTTTATTTTACAAAAGCTTCGACTCGTTGCAACATTGATCACCGAAAGACAAAAAGGAAAGAAGTGGCTATTCACACACAAGATGAACTCTAAGCTCCGCCTTTTCATTTAATACGTCATTTGAAATATTAAAAGCACAAAATTTCAAACCTGTGTAAAACTTATATGTATATTTTGCTGTGTGAAAAATTATTTATCTATATTATATGTTTATATTAGTAGTTTTGGTAATTAAGTTTCTGTGCAATTTGGGTACAGTTTGTGACATGTTAAACATAGAGTGGCGGGGGTTGAGTAGAACTTTAGTGTGAGAAGACACGCCGTTAAAGAATCGTCTGTTGTAGAAAACTGGAAGAAGTGTTTTTGTTTAAGCTGCGTCGTCCAGCAGGATATAATTTCTTGTCTAAGAGAAACATCGTAAGTTTAAAGATAAAAACACAAAGCAATGAATTGAACTATTTTATTTTGTCTTGCAAATGCATTGCTAATGATGTAAAAGTGAAGCAAATTAAATAATATTGTGTCCCATGGACAGCTTGACGTAACATCACAAATCATTTTTCTCTTGATAACTGTGTTGTATTTTGTAACTTGAACAGAATGTAAACTGTATAACCCATGCATGTAAAACATCCGTTGCTTTACTGGGAGAGCCATGTGAATCCTGATGACAGTTGGTTTTTCTTTCTTTCAATACTGTAGTTGTATGGGGTCCGTGTCGAAATCTTACACCCTCGATTTCGCAGGTGATTTTTTTTCTTTTATTAAGATTATGTGCTGCTAATTGTGCATAATAAAATTTTGGAGCGCGGAAACAAGTATTTACGACTGTAAAGCCGTTTGAAGTTGAGGGTAAAAATCTGATATTCCCCGGACACCTATAACTTCTTCGTTTTGTCAATTTGGTAACATTATCGTATGAGGGAAACGGATTCCTTCAAATTTACAGGAGAAAGTACTTACGGAAATCATTTTCTTTAGCGTTGTGGAAGTTCCTGAATATAGATTTGATCCATTTTAATGTGAATGCGTGTTTTCTGCGAAAATCTCTGTCCGACATCCTGTTTCTGCTCCCGCCATTTGCTTTCTGCATGAGAGTGCAATGTTCCGTGTGCTAAGATGATGCAACCCCGTAGCCAGTGTTTCAGCCTCGCCGTGTTTTCACTAGAACCACGTGTCTAGTATTTTTAATTTTTTTTTAACTATGCTTGCCTAACCTAACCTAACCTAACCTTACGGAAAATGGTTTTTGGGGCTAACGTGAATGGTTTTTGGGGTACTACTTTACTATACCGGAGCCACCTATCAATGATTTATTTTGCAATTTTTTACATTGCTAACGTACTATTCTGCATTGCGGAACATTTCTTTAGGTGAAATAATGAATTTCTAACTAAAATAATGTCTATTTCTTACATTAACGAGTACTTACTGTTGTTCCTTATTTCCCACAAACCATCCACGGATAACCCAAAAATTCACGATAGCCCCACGAACCATCACGGGGACGAGGTATGCCTACTAGGTTAGGTTCCATTAAAACTCCTTTCGTTCAATTTAGCATATACGGACAATACGAGAGCGTATTGTGCTCTCGTGCAGAAAGCAAATGGCGGCAGCAGCAATAGCGCGTCGGAAATAGATTTTCGTAGAAAACCACATGCATTCGCATTAAAATGGATCAAAACTACATTCCCGAACATCAACAATGCTACAGAAAATGATTTGCGTAAGTACTTTCTCCTTTAAATTTGTAGAAATCCGTCTCCGTCATAGTAAAGTGTTACCGTTTTTGGGGCTAACGTCAATGGTTTTTGGGGCTAACGTCAATGGTTTTTGGGGCTAACGTCAATGGTTTTTGGGGCTAACGTCAATGGTTTTTGGGGCTAACGTCAATGGTTTTTGGGGCTAACGTCAATGGTTTGTGGGGCTAACGTCAATGGTTTGCGACGTATTAGCATAATTTCAAATCCACCTGCCCCAATACTATTTTTCGCACTAACACATATAGGTACCGAAGAAATAAGCCTGAAATTAAACCTCAAAAAGTAACGTGCCTCTTCATCCCAAGTGCAGGCTGAAATGCAGGTTGAAGTTAATTTGAAAGTCCAAAATAGTATGTATGTCAAAAGTCTTTGTTGTCCTTTTCCACAGAATACTACCCTCCCCGACCCATACCAGGTCTCACTTAATTCACAACACTTGAGGAACTTTGTGTTCTGATGTCACGGGAGAAAGATTTTTAATTTTAGGCTAGATGCCTATGAATGACGGAGAGGAATGAAAAGATTGTTAATGTGCTCTAGTTATATAAGTGGAGTGTAGAAGAGCATGGTCATGGTTTGGTTAACAAATTGATGGAATTTGGTGTTCTGCCAAAGGAGGGTAGTTACATGTGTCCACATGGGCATACTTTGAAATTGTACAGAAACCGTACGTGTATTGATAAGAGCATGTGGAATGTGGATTTTAATTAGAGGTAAGTTTTAAAACTGTGATTTAGTTCCTTTGATTAAAAATGTCTCTTCACCATTTACGTGCTACAAAAGTGTAGAACCATGGATGTATAGGTCACGCACCATTGGCAAATAGCCCCACACACCATTCACAGGAAGGTTAGGTTAGGTTAGACAGACATAGTTAAAATTTGGGGTCGTAGAACCATGCATGCGTAGGTCACCCACCATTGGCAAATAGTCCCACGCACCATTCACAGGAAGGTTAGGTTAGGTAAACATAGTTAAAATTTGGCATTGTAGAACCATGCACGCATAGGTCATGCACCATTCACAGTAAGGTTAGGTTAGTTGCAGTTGGGTTAGGCAAACATAATTAAAACTTGTGGTTGTAGTATATCTGGAATATGTATTTCGTTGTGAAACAATAGATCTTGCTATAAATAATGAGCAATTCTACATTGTTGGTTGAGATCATGGACCCCCTTGTTTTCCGATTTCTAGATGTGACCCCCCCAAATTTTAATTTCAGATTCGTGGTTGTGAGGCCTAAATTAGTGAGTATGCGAAATATTAACAAAATTGGAGAATATCTCTATATTGTAAATTCGCTCCGGTTAGGCTAGCTAGGTTTAGTTCTCTTAGCCTAAATAATAATTTTCCATTGTATTTATGCTAATGACACCTAATGTAACCTCGTATGCATTCCTTGTCTGACGTCACAACACAAGGTTGCTCAAGTGTTGTGCAATATGTGAGATCCTACCATACCATCATACAAATAAGGAAGTTGCAAATTATCCCATCCCACAAGCATCCATTATGGAAGCCCTGAAAAACTATAGACACTGCGAACGTAAGGAACTTCAATATCAAAAAAGTAAGTTTCGTAGCCTTAAATGTACAAAAAAAATACCTTCCGTGCTATTTAGAAACACCCTTTGTTACAAGAAACTTATTTATTTGATAAATATTTTAAATGTTTGCGAAATCGAGGGTGTAAGATATTGGCCCGGAGCCTATTTTAGTATCGGATTAAAGAAAAATGCACCAAATCCAACTGGATATTTATTTCATTCAATATCTAATTTATGTTCATAGCATGTAGCTCCAAGCTTCTAACCTTCTCCCACAATCATTTCCACATTTTATGCAATTGCCATAAAACTTAGAAAAAATGGTAAAACTTTACTATTCCACAAACACATGTAACTTCTTCGTTTCGTCACTTTTAACATTCGTACTTACCTATCTGCTTTCCGAAACATTCTTGAAGGTGTATTCACATTTCAATTTTTCACATTACGAGTACTTCTTTATTTGCGTTGTTTCATTTGCGTAAGAAACAGTATGGTGCGTACACCTTTGTAGATCATCACGCATCGTGCTTGTTTTGTCGATGCAGTGTTTTCAACCTTCGTAACCCAAAAAATACTCAAGTGGATTTTTTTTTTTAGCTTTGCATTATTTTACGAACAAAATTTTAACTATGCTTGCTTAACCTAACCTAACCTTGCCAGAAATGGTTCGTGGGGTTATGCGTGAATGGTTTTTGGGGCTATCCAATAATAGTTTGTGGGGCTACCCATTTTTTCAAGTACCCAATTACAAAAACCAGTGGATCTTCCACACCCGGTATGAGTTTAACCACACATCCACGACACATCATCTTTTCGGAAAACTGGTGTGGTTGGAAACCCTGCAATCGACAAAACACAAGCATGACACACTATAATCTACGGAGGTGTACGCGCTAAAGGCTATTGTGCGTCGGAGAATTACTTTTCAACAAAAATAATGAATTTCCGCTATGATACATTCACAGAAAACACCTTCCAGATGTTAGACTTGCTACAGGAATGTATTACCGTAAGTAGTTTCTTGTGTAAAAATGAAGAAATCTGTTTGTGGAATAGTAAATTAGTACCCAAAAAATCATTAAACATTCGGAATTGTTACCCACAAAATATTAGCAGTAAATAATATACCTTACTAGAACATGTTAACAATTAATATAAGATTGACACATTTTCAGTTTTATAAAAAATGTTTTTTTTTTCTTTCATGATTGTATATCTCAGAGGTGCCAAATGTTTGTAAAAGTTATTTTTGTAAAAAGTATTTGGAAACACTGAAATTATCCCATACCAGTACTAATCTTTCACGGAATCCATAAAAAGTTATTTTTCTGAACAGTCCATTGTGATATGAAAATATTCCAACATTTACAGTATGACTTGCAATAACAAAATGTTTACAAAACAGAAATGTCCGTGACTGTACTATAAAGCAATAGATTTACTAATTTGTTTTTTCTGTTACTTTCAGACAACAATGCGTTGCCCAGATTGTGCGGCAAAGGGCAAGAACGGCTGGTTGCGGAAGTACAGTATCAATTACACTGAGTCAGTGTATTTGTGTGATGATCATGAGGTAAGGATTTATAATGGGAATTTATTTTTTTGAGATTTGAAGAATATGAAATAACCTTGACTTATGCAGCCCAAAATTATAATGAGCAATATTGCTTCAAAGTTTACAGTTGTTTACTAAGTGAATGGCAAGCTTGTGTTCGTGTAACGTTGATAGGTATCCTTGGCTTTCTATACTCCCTCAAGAAAGTGAAATATTTTGGATAGTTTATAAAGACTGCATTGTTTTTGGACCTTTCCCATTGCTCACGGAAATGTGTTATTGTGAAGTAAAGTAGGTCTGTTACCTTAGGGTGAAACAGGGTCAAAGTTCTTTTTGTTATATTTCGATTTCATCATCCTACGAATGAAATTTTAATATGGTTCGATTTAGATTTACTTCTGTTAACTTTGTACACTTCTCAACTTCTTATTTGACCGCCCCGAAAGAATTCTAAGTCCGAAAATCGTAAACTTAGCAACATTGCACTTCAGCGCCAGCTGAGAGTAGCCAACTTTGAGTTCGTCATTCAACTAGACGAAAAACGCTGCGGTGAAAGGATTCCAATTTCGCACATTCCATGAACTTATAAACTATCAATCGCTAATATAATACACACTGAAACTGAAATAGTAAATTGAAATAAGAATAAGAATGAGAATCGTGCGAAATTGTAACAATTCTGCGTGCTCGACTTGATATCACATAGGTTTGAAACACTGAACAGGGGTTTTCTCCTCCTGGAGTAAATCGCCATCAAGTTTGAGTAGAAAGAGGCAAATTTCTGAGGAGTTTATGCGACATTTTATTTACAATGCCCTGCACAATATCGAACAGATCTAAAAGAAATCATTTATTTCACGACTTGTGGAGAAAACATGCTGGAACACAGGAAGATCGATTTTATCATAAACATCTACGTGTTTGTAAGGGAATATTGTCATTAAGTTAACGTAGAGCAGTTGGTTAGACGCTGGTATCCATATTTTTCAACATACTTGAAAGGTCGCGGGTTCAAATCCCACCCTCTATTTTTTTTTTTTTTTTTTTTTTTTTTGTGTGTGTGTGCTAAACAGAGACAATTGATATTTCAACACTGTAAAATATCCGATGCACACTTCAAGGGATGTCTCTTCTGCACATTTTCTCCCTAAGAAGGTTAATGCTTATTCAGTTGCTTGCCAGGATTTAAGGTTAAAACTTTTTGTATTTTAGCTATTCGTCATAAGCTGAGTTAACACACATTATGACTAATTTACATATAATATATATGCATTCAGGATGCTGTAGGTAATGGTATTTAATCCTGGGTTCGAATCCTGGTCAGGCATGGGTGTTCTTTGTAAGTGTTCCTTCATCAATTTCATCATCCCATCACCCATTCTCATCTTCGCGATGAACCAAAAACGTCACAAAGGCGAAGTAAATTAAACCAAATCATCAATCAAGTAATGGAATTTAAGATAAGTATTGTGTACGCTCTTCACTCCACAACTAAAATATTAATTATTTCAAAATACTAACACACAAACACACACAATTATAATAGGAAATAATCCACTACATTGATGTATTGAATTTTTGTAACGAACGGGAGAGTTTAATGTATTCAATTCGCTAAGATTGGTTATGTGATGTCGTTTATTTAGTAATGACTGTTCTTGTTCCCCTCACTTCGATCTTCCAATGCATCTAAATCTAATAATAAATCCCCAATAAACGTAAGTAAATACCTTTTGCGACCGAGGCCGATGCGATAAAAATCTACTAATAACTATTTATATATTACGTGACATCTAATAAATGCAAAACTTGAGAATGATCATTAATTCGGCACTGCTTTACATCCAAAATACTTGTCTAATTTCAACAAAATAATACTGTTATTTCAACAGAAAGTATATCTAACGAACTTTCCACCAAATTCGCAATATTCAAAACAGCCACCCTCAGACTTGCTTATACGTTACTTGATTCTGCCATTCCACGTGGCACGTGATTCAGTAATATAATTGAAATGGTTTCCGAAAATTCTAAACGCTTCATCATTACTGCCACCTCCTGATATACACAGAGAGATCATCCAAGAACAGTATATATATATATTTTACGTCCGATGCCATACTCCTTCCGAAAATAAAATTCGGCAGCATGAGGAATCGCAGTTACGACCACGCTTGCCAGTAACAAGCACGTTATCCGTCATCCCTTCAATCCCTGAAGATAAAAGAGCTCTCGAAACCTCGGAAGCCTATCCAGAAATAACCTCGTTGATATCCCGGTAAATCCTCTTCATCAAAGTTCGCATGAGTTTAGGCAAAATTTGAGCTAAAATACACTGCATTTGTGTAGAGAGGAACTTATCCACAATCTGTGGCAAAGAAATGTTTGGAGCACTGGCAGGTGGTTGTTGCCGCAACCATGTTAGGAAACTTTTTGTCTATTTCCTTGTAGAACAGTTGGTAAGACGTGTATTTTTTTTATCTAAAATGAAAGATCACAGGTTCAAATCCTAGCCGCTCAATTTCTTTTCTGTTCAAGTGAACACAGAAGTACGATATTTACTGAATACAAAAAATTTGAAATAATTAACCTTGAATATAACAGATTACTCTATGAAAAACAAATCGCATGATTACAACTCTAGAGTTTCAAGAGTATTCCTTACGCATACTTTCATTCGACGTCTTGTGTATATTTCTATAATAACATGAGGTTTTATATAAAGCAATGTGTCCCCAAAACTGTTTATTGTTCAATTTCCAACATGAACATTGAAACTTGAATGTTTCGGTGATGTTGCATTAAGACCCGAAGGAATCAATTTTATGAGTGGAATAGATTTATTATGTGAATAAATATGATGTTGCAATTATTGTTTTGGGGAGAAGATCGTTTAATTATTGTTTTTATTGTTTTTTTTTGTGGACGAAAAAATTGTGACAAAAACTTTACTAAGTATTACATAAAAAAAAACGTGAAAGCTGAGCCGGGTTTGAACCAATACCTCAAAGAGAAAAGATGAACGTAAGAAGATGTATGCTTGTCTGAAACGTTACAACTACGCTACAGATGTTCCGAACGTGTGTGCGTGTTTAGTAATACCAAATACTTTTACACATGGATGTAAAGAGCACTCGTTGTAGCACATTTGTCATAATTATTCTATATTTATTTGTTAAATGAAAGTAATGTAATTGTAAATAATGGTTAAATTTATTTTATTATTCTTGACATCCTTTTCTGGTATGAATTCGTACGAAACTTTTCATGGCTGAATGTAATTGGAAGTCGTCTTTGAACCAACTGCAGCATCACGTGATTAACTATACCAATAGAAGACCTTATTTCCTTTGAACTACGCTCTAAACAGAGGCATGCAACATTTATTTCTTCAACCTCGCGAAGAATGGAGCACTACAACAAATCCACAAGAGAAAGAGTGATCGGTTTGATCGAGGGAGCTGGATTGTCACCTGGTTTAGCTGGCGAGCAGTATGGCGTTCCAGCACGGACAGCAAGGAGCTCGATACGAAGAAACTGGTGAGGCATCACGGAAAAGACGCGAGAGCTGGGGCCGTGTTTCGACACCAGTGCAAGACGATCGGCTGATAGCGGAGTGTGAAGCCAATCCATTCCAGTCAGCCACTCAACTCAAGGCAAGGGCCGATTTTCCTGGTTGCCCACAGACAGTTCGGCGGAGGCTGGCTGCTTCTGGTTTACGGGCACGAAGGGCAGTAAAGAAGGAGGTCTTGACGGATGCACACAGAACTGATAGGCTAGCATTTGCTGAAGAAAATATTGATAGGATTTGGGATAGAGTAATCTTCTCAGACGAGAAAGTATTTTCTACTGCAAATGATGGTCCGGTTCTGGTCTACCGGCGTCAAGGACAACGATTTGATCCCCATTTTTTTGCTAACTCACGTCGGCGTGGACGCGTGAGCATGCCTGTCTGGGGTTGGATATCTCTCGGTGGCGGAGGTGACCTACACCGCATAGAAGGACGTCTCAACGGGATTCAGTATGTGCACATTTTGGAGCATGTTATGGTTCCTGGCTTGCGAGCTTTGTATCCCGAGGGAAATATTGACTTCCAGCAAGACCACTCCTCCATCCATGATTCAGCCATCGTTCAGCGTTGGTTTTCTGAACGAAACGACATACATCTAATTGACTGGCCACCCATGGGATGCGACATCAACCCAATTGAAAATATGTGGGCCGAGGTCGTTCGATGTTTGAAAGAAAGCTGGCCCGATCCACCACCTCGCAGAAGTGATGAACTATTTGACCACGTCAACAATGCCTGGAATGAAGTGTGCACTTCGCACAGGTATATTCGACATCTTGTGCAATCCGTTCCTCGACGCCTGAGACATGTCATAGATGCAGGTGGCTACTGGACAAGATATTAAATAAATGTTCAATTTTCCCAAACAGTCCTTTTCAGGACTAACAAATTAAAAAAAAAAATACACTCGTGTAAGAAATAATTTGGAACCTTTCATATATTATTGTCTTACAGGCCTCAATATAAATAAAAATATCCAGATGAAGTGAGGCTCGAACCCTAATCAAAGACACAAGTGGAACTGGAAATGGGTGCCTTTACCGGATGTGCCACAAAGCTACAACAGAATGAACTCCACAGCTAATACAATATCTTAATTTTTGTTTTCTATTCATGCATACACCTATTCTATCTGGAAAACGGTTTTCTTTTAAAGATTTAGATCACCTATTTTTAACCCTAAAGATATTAAAGCATAACCATTCATTAGTTATTTCCTTGCTTTGTTGGGGATTTTCCTGTAACGAAGGCACTGATTTGCAGCTAAAATCGAGCTTCCCTTACCTGCTGATCTTACCGAATTTAACACATGTTCGTTTATCGTTTGTGCAACAATGGCCTTCTTAAATTATGTTACATTGCACCTCTGAGTGAGAGAGAGAGAGAGAGAGAGAGAGAGAGAGAGAGAGAGAGGAAGAAGTTGTGTAGCTTGTGGAAAGCAGGCTAGAATTATATTCAACACTTCATAGAAAAATATATTGAGAAACTGGAAACTATGGAACGATGTTTTCGCGAAAGGAAAACTTATGTAAGAGGAAAGTGAACATGCAGATAGAGTAATTTTAATCACAATGCCGAGCTGGACACAGTAACGACGTTACAAGAAAACAACCTCTAGTTACCTTCAGTACAGAAACGTCTTGTCAATTTCTTAACTTATTATTATTGACTCATAATGTGTGTTAACACAACTTATGACGCACAGCTGAATGAATTTGATTGAATTTCTGACGAGTATTGACGAGCATATAGGGCCTTGGCCTATCTCCCGACTGCCAGTCTCCTTCCCACAATTCTACCTAGAGGTGTGAGTTCTTCAACTGGTATGAGGTGACGTGGGGTCAGCACGTCGAGCCCTCAGCCGTTATAGAAGATTTTTATGACCGGGTTACGCTACTCACTCGTAACTTCCAAGCAGAGAACATTCTATTTGTATCAGTGGTGTATGCTGGTTCTAACGAGTGGGTAATCTCCGACCTTTTGATCCTCAAACTCCAAAAGTTTCCGTGCAATTTATGTCAAGCTCCATATTGGATTTAGGAATATTGTGTCGGAATATTTGTCTTATTGCTACGATCACAATCAATTAATTCTCGTTATTGCAGTTTACTATACGTGTAGAATTTCAAATAATAAAACAAGACAGTATTATAAAGCTATAAAAAACAGCCTGTGAAATATAAAATGAAAGACGTGCACTAGTGAAATAAAAACCCGCAATATTAATTTAAGTGCAAAATTCAACTTACTCCAGGACCCGATCACTTGTGCCGTACCACATCCAAAGCACGCTGTTTGTCCAGTTCACGTCAATACGTGTCTTTGCGAAAGATTGCAGCTTAACAAAGGAAGTTATGTGACTTTTGGATTTTTCATGTTTGACACAAGTGTTGCAAAGATTACAGTATCAGCCACGCGTCCATACATTCTTTTCAGCCCCGAAAAGTAAGCACGGCCAACAAAAATGCAAAGCTTATTAACACTTATACTTCCTGTCAACCATGGTGTTTTGTCATAATTTGCTTGCGAAAATGCCTCACATATTCCCGATTTTTGTCTTTGTGTGTAGAAATAAGTTCAAGCGATGACACTGGCCTACCTGTATTAACAATTTGCAACTTCTCCTGAAAAGATCTTGTTCCAAAAGGTTTCACCAGCAAATCTTGTATCACATCCATTACCCTTTAACACAGCACTATCACGACAAACACTAACACCTTAATAAATAATAAACACGAAGCCAACGACTACACGCATTCAGTTTCACGCGCCAAACTTCTGTTGTTGTGCTCCTGGCTCAGAAAGAAATTCCCTATGAATGATAAAAAAAAATCCCTTTCCGAGCTCGAAATGACAGGTTTTTAAAAGTTCGAATCATTGCAGGTCAGAGCCAGAATTTTATTTCGGGATGGGGATCATCCCTTATTAGCAGCCGCCACATAAAGTTGAAACAGTGGGGTTAGAAGTCCTGAAGATGAATCTCAGATTATTACAACGTATTATGCAAAGTGTTTAATCCTGCTAATGAAGTAAAATTAATTATCACTATACACTTTTTAAATTAGATATTTGTAGGATTTCGGGGAGGGGGGGGTTTCAGCCCCCCCGAGTCCTCCACCTGGTTACGTGCCTGATGTGTTTTTTTCGTTTATGTTTAATTCGTTCATCTTCATCACTATTAATCTAAACAGGCGGAATATAGCAACTTAAATTAACTAATATATATAATTTATTTTTCATATCTTTCCCTTTAAAAAATATTCAGTTCCGTGAAAGAAGTATTCTCGCTGCTTTTGAAGATTAGAGAGGAGAAACAATCACTATTTTTGTAAATACAAGGATTGGGGGGAGTCAGCAAATAGGTGCTTTAATTTCTTAAGCTTTGAATTTTAATTCAGTTTGCTTCATCTTCAATATTTAAGTTTTTCCCTTTTGATAAATTTATGTTCAAGTAACAGAAATCAGCAAGACAGAAGCAAATGTAAAGTGAAAATTAACGTAGAATTGGTTTGCCCATGTTATTCAGTTTTCCTGTTCTTCGCACTCTACCGGGTATGTTTTCCCTATTCAGCGGAGGGAATGGAGAGGCTCTGAAGGTTGAGAGTGCGACCGGTGGACTCTCACAAGAAGGAGCTTACCCTGGGCACGGAATCACCGCGCCTGAAAAGCAATGTTTCCTCCCCCTCTTTCCTTTCTCCTCCCTCCTCGCCAAGGGTTGCAAGGGAAGCGGGAGGAATGACGTCAGGGTGAGATTCCCTGTAGACATTCCACCGGCTGGAGAAAGGTTCCCGGACATTCGGCGGCAAACGATTGGAAGTATTCGCGCGCTGGAAGCAAGGAAATGTATGCATCGAAATTGGTTTGGAAGAAAATTGGGAAGAAATGTGTATATATATACATTTTTTTTTTAAAAAAGAAATACAGCCGGGTCATCTGCTATTACCTAGATGACCCAGAGTATACGCCGCTGATTTGTATATGTTTCTCTATTGTTGTTTTAAGTCTACTTGCTGCACAGACAGACTATTCGGTACTGGATCTATATTTTAAACTAGAATCCGAAGCAACGTGCCTCCACCGGGTGTTGAGCCCGGGACCCCTTGATTACAACATCCTGTTTAAGAACAGATATTAATGACATATAAGTTCTTAAAATACGCGTATGTGTTAACATAACTTATGACAGCTGAATGAAAGGATAAGTTTTTCCTACATCCTGCCAATCACTGAAAGTTTAAGAACATTAGTAGAAATATTACTTGAGGCATGCACAGTGGCAACGATTAGACGGGGGGGGGGGGGGGTAGAGGAACAGTTGCCCTCCCACTATGCTAAACCTTATCTCCCAAGGGAAACCCCCAGTTTTGACACCTTGCCCCATCAGTTTTGGAACTCAATCGCCGCCACTGAGTATGCATCGCATAAATATTTACAGTAATATCATATAATCTTATATTACGTTATTACAACACTTCGTATTCGGTAAATAAAAAAGAAAACATAATCAGGAAGGGGTGGGATTTGAACCTACGATGTTTCGATCTTGACGAAAACAGTAAAAAATGAAAAGTGTTGTCATCTAACCAACTACTCCAGGAGATTTCTAACGAAAACCTCAGTAAAGCACGTTGATCTCAGTTGAAGAAACCTTGTGCCGGAGTTTCGAACCATTTTTCGCCAATAACCAAGGAAAAGACACACTTTGCAGAATCGTTTGGTGTTGTGCAAGGTATCTTTCATAAAAATTTCGTATAAAATCATCATGAATTTGCCTCCTTGCATTCAAATGTGACGGCAATTCTTTCCAAGTGGATGAGAACTTGTTCAGTGTTTCAAAATGCACATAAATTTACCTCTTTTCAAATTCAGAGCGAGGAATCTTGAAATATTTTCAACATTCGTATTTCTACTTAACATTTTTTTTGTCTACTCATGTATTTTATTAGTGCTTTAGGGTATCTTTACTTTATGGAATGTGAAAGAATGAAAAAAAAATTCACGAGCGTTTTCATTCAGGAAGAAGAAATGTTGCAAAGTTGGCTACTCTTAGTTGGCTCTGAAGCGCTATGCTGCCAAATTTACGAATTCCGGACTTTGAAATTTTTCAGGGCGGTCAAATAAGAAGTTGCGAAGTGTACTGCGGAGTTTTAGCGATTACTTAAGATTTTGTTCAATATATGCTTTTGTATTTAGGTTAGACAGGCCAGGTTTGGTTCTCTTAGCATTAATACTTAGGTAGTATGGACGTCAATAGTTACGCAACTACTATGGAGTGGTCGGAGATAAAATGTTATTTATTTTAGAGGTTATGTCATGTTAAGTGAAGTTAGTTTATTATGGTATATATAAAATCTAAAAAAATAATAATAGTATAAACAATACAGACAATTTAATAACAAGATAGTAAATGATAAGAAAATACTAAAACTTATTCTTACTCAATTCCATTACCTTTGAAATACCATTACTATTGCTTTTTATTTTCTCATAATATTACAAATCGAGAGTAACATATATATATTCTCCTTCTTGTCAGTACAATTCAACTATAACATAAACAAACAGTATGTTAACTACTATTAAAAATTCAAGGTTGTCTGACTTACAGAATATTTGACATAAATTATCTCGCATCAAAATCACATTTGGAAAGATGAATATCAAAGATATAATTTTAGATTTTTGAAAAGTAATAAATGCACTACCTTGATTTTGAATCACACAGTCTTAGTTCTGTGAACAGAAGACCCCGTACTTCTATGTCATCAGGGTTTTCTCCAATTCTCTAATGAATTCAAAGTCAGAATCATTAGCACTGTCATTTAGAACTTCATCAATAAGTCCTTTAGATTTCCTTTCATAATTAGGATCCTGCCCGACCCTGTGGCCGAGTGGTTAGCACATCGCGCTGCGACGCCAAGGGTCCCGGGTTCGAATCCCGGTCGGGCTTGGTTGTTTGTGAATGTCCATTCATCACTCATCCCCATCTTCGCAAATTAGCCTAGAGGCACAAAACGCGAAGTAAAATAAACTAAATCAATCAATCAAATCAATAATTAGGATCCGAAGGTTGTAAAACACATCCAGAAGGTCTTGCTTTCTCAGCCATGTTTACATATAGATTGAAAGACATCACACACAACAGCATGCGTAATATAAACTGAGTATACGGGGTAAAAAAACTCATATAAATACTATGGCACGTCTGACAGACCGCTCACCGGAAACAATACTGAAATCAAAGACGACAATGCAAGACTTTGAACTGGTGTAGATTGCGTCTCAACAGAAAGGTACATGGAAGAGTCCACTTTTCATTCGAAGGGGTAAGGTAGAAAAATGGAAACAAAATAACACAGCGGTTAGACCTAAAGGTTAAAATAAAGTCCCTAAATGCATTCTAGTAAGGTTCTGATTTACTTCAACTTTAAGTCCCACAACTATCGGATTAAAAATTATACATACTAGAGTTTCAACTCCAATTAAAAATTAACCAGTAGACCTACATAAAACGCATTACTTCAAAATTTAGCTTATTTAATTCTGAGTTAATCTATGCTAGCCATTTTTTAGTATTCCTTCTATTTTTTATCGTCATGAGAACAAAAATATGGGCCTTTTTTAGTTTTACAAACAATCAATATCTTTGAAATCAAGAACGGGTTGTCGGATTGTTATGAAATTTTAGTAGGGTGCAGGCAGAAAGGTTTTAAACACAATTATTAATTTTCAGGTTTTCAAACTTTTTAATCTGATAGTAGTCTACAATACTTACAGTCGCTTTACAACAGAAAATACATTGTCCATGGGAATCGCTCATGCTTGCGTAAGGTAATTTTTAAGTTCTCTCTTTCGAAATCCAAACAGTACTCATTAATTTAAGGAAGGTTCAAATTTCATGTGACAATGATTGCCAAAATTCTATGATAATTAGTCTTCCTGCTAGGAGAATTTTAAAAAAAATCATAAAACAATCGGAACGTGACCTGAAGCAGAACTGCCCAAGGATTTTGCGCAAGTGAATATAGCACCCAACATGACACATCACAAAAGCAGCAGATGCTCCTTAATTTCATAAATGTATTCTAAAATAAAGTAAATGAAACATGAAGGCCTGAAAGCTTACGGAACCAAAATAGAAGTGAAATTATTGTTATAAATGTTAGGTTTGCGGCTGATAGCAATTTTGCACGTTTTTGTTAAGTTAGGAGTGAAGTTTAATGGTGTTATCTTCTGCATGTGTTCTTTCACTATTTGAGTATGTATACAAGGAGTTTTTACTAATAAAAAGTGGTGAGAGTACTCCAAGATGGCAGGTTTTTTCTTACACAGGCCATATTTTGGGATCAAATATCTCAGCTATTTGTGTGTTCCAAGCACTGTAACCAATTTTATATTACGTGAAACATCAAAATCTGTCGATTAAAAAAAAAATCAACTTAATTCTCAAGGGGGTACAGTGGGTTTATGGTCCCAGCTAGCAAGCCAAAAGTTTGTTTTCGGAAAGGACCTACAATTTAAAATAGCATCAAAACCACAGAAACATGGTCCCTACAGGAAGAGAGAAGTAACGGATCTGTAAAACCTGGAAGAGTTGACTTTTGAAGATGTTTGACTTGGAACAGGTCTAAATTTTATTTTCTTTGCGGAAAGTAAAGTTGGAGATTGTACTGTGCCTGGCATCAATTTATTTATGGCTGTTGCTTCTGTATATGGAATAAAAAACACTAGTTTTCACATGTGCCATCTAGGTGGTGGTGTGTTGCAAGTTACACTTAAGTTGAAATTTCTTCAAACCATAAGATACATTCAACCTTCTTCATTTCTGTACAGCCAGAGAAATGGCTTATTACAAGGCAGAAGTTTAACATGTCTACATTGGTATGTTCTCCTCTACAGGCCATGACAATTCTGAATATTAGTGACAATAGTTCCTTATTAACATGTAATATCAGCTGGACGTTATCCTTTGCCTATTGCTTTTACTACTTACACCTGTTGGAACACTATGTCTTGAGACCACCACTTCTTTTGTCTTCAGGTGATTTTGCCAGTGGTGGGGATCAATTGTATTACAGATGTATGAATTTACTGTGAATCCAGTGTGTTAACCAACTTCAGGGGGGGGGGGGGGGTGAGAGGGAGTGCTGTGATGTAGTTGGAACTTTTGTTGCCCCAGTTAAATCTGGACATGCTCACATTGTAACATCTGTGCATACCTTAATCTCTGCCATGCACAAAAATGAAACAATCTGGAAGAAATTTGCTATTGTTTTAGATACCAAAATTAATTATTTTGTAACTACTTTTGGCATTGGAAAAATATTTTCATTATTTTATGCAGAAATTGTGAAAGCTAAAATTACATAATGTAATTATGTAAAATCATAGATACATGTAAATATTTGCTACATTCACTAGACTTTTTTTTTTGCATAGAAAGATACCAAATTGAGAGCTTTTCAGTCTTACATTTATCTGGTTCTTCATAAGACTACTGTCACAGGTCAACACTGTGTGAATGAACTACCCTAGTTTTAATGCCAGAATCACAGATATCACACAGTTGTTCTCTTAGTTTTACTGACAACATGTTTGAACTTTCAAAATACAAGGGTGGGTCTTGAATCCAATTGAATTCACTGTAACTTTCTGGAAAGTAATTTTCAGTCTCGTTACCGAGAGCAGAGAGATGAGATAATACAGAATAGCAAAAATCACAAATGGAAAGATCATTCTCACTTACAAAAGATTCTAAGGTCTGGATGGCAGAAAAGTTACCATTTTGTACATACTCTGACCACAAACTGATTTTTGCCTTAGAATGCCTTGACTGCACCATAAGCTTGGAACGCAGTGATAGTTTGACCTTGAATTGATCGATTGAGTTCATTCAGTTTGAATATGTTGGCGTTGTAAGGTAATGTAGCCAAAAAATTCTCATCTGAAAACTTTTGCATACTCATTCTTACAATCACTCAAAAATAGCATGACTTCTTGCCTAAGTTCGAAAAGTCTTACAATGACTTTACCTCATGAGAGCCAATGCACTTCTGTGTGAAGCAGAAGGTACTTATATTCATTGCCCATTTCATTGCATGGCACAGAAAAGGTTTTGCATTTAACGGACAAGCTTTTATAAAGTTTACGTTTTTAACTGCAAGGTTGAAAATAGTTTTGAAACCACTCGGCATAGTTTTAGGAGCCAGTGCCTCTTGGTGAATAAAGTAGTGTACCCAAATCACCTCTCAAGCCACTTTACGAATGAAAAAATGCCCCCTCAGGACCCAACAGTGGGTTGTTCCCTATAGGTTGAGAAACAATGCTGTAGAGTCTTATCCAGATTGTCTCTATGTGCAAAGTGGATTTTTTTTAATGCTTTTCTTGTGATTCCTAAATTCTAACATTCTGAAGCTATTCATTAAGGTATTAAACATAGTAATCCCTTACTTGTACTTTATTTACTGATTATTTAGATTGTATTGGTTATTTCTGATGACTGATTTTTTTTTAAAGTAAGTATCAAATGCTTTTTAAATAATGGAAAAATTAATTGTAAGTACGTACATTTAAAGTCTTGCACCATGGCAATGCAGTCTAAGGCATCATGCTTTGGGCTCCAGCTATGGGATGCACGCAGGTTTGAGTCTCCTGGGGAAAGTGTAACAACTTTTCTCTTGAGATTTCAGCATGTGAATGAGATCGGTGGCCACCCACCATTGTAAGGAAATTGGGGAGCTATGAATGAGTAGCGTAGCCCAGTCATGGAAACCTACAACAATGACTGGGGGTTCGTCATGCTGACCACACTGGTTGCATGATCTCCCACCTCAGGTGAGTGAGTAAGTAGGGTCAGGTGGGAGTGAGGGTGGCAGTTGGTAGTGTTGCACCATGGGTTATTTATGTTGTTACCTACATTAAAATTGTAACTACATTCTAATCCTTATGGCAATGTGGGTAATTTTAGAATCAGAAATGACAAAGGAAGAAATTGTGAGAGCCATACTTTTACTTTAAAATATTAATAATTGCACAGAGAGAATCATTTATCCCCTTAAGTGTGGAATTTTGTGAACAAGTCACTACTGAGAAATGCTTTTCTTTTTTATATATAGCAAAAATCCACTTTATCAATCCCTCCTTCTTTATATTCCTATTCAGATTCACTGCCACTACTTTCAGAGATCAGCAACAAGTGCAACTCTGGCTTCACCTGTGGCATAGTGGTAACATCATCGCCTTGCAATCAAGGGGTCCTGGGTTCGATACCCTGTGGTGTCACATTGGACAGTGGTTCGGATCCCACTTCAAACTATAGGTCCAGTCCCGATTAGCCTATATGCACATACAGTAGACTTAAAACAAAAATTAAATTTAAAAAGACATGTAACTCAATACCTACGTCACACAAATTTCATTGTTGAGCCATATTTCAGTTTTCTACTGTGCACGAACTATACTGCACAAGAACAGACAACTTTTCTTATGTCTAACTTACATTCTTCTCCTTCTTCTGCCACTGTTTTGGTTTTTAATACAGCTAGCATAATTTCACCTAACATGATTGTCATTCATAATTGGGAGAAAAGACGTGGTAGTATATAAATATGGAGAAACTAGTACTCACTTTATCTGCGAAACTGATTTTTGTTTGTTATATTAATTTCAGTGGCCACTGCCACCAACGAAGATGGTTGGTGGCACTGGCCACTGAAATTAATAGAACAAAGAAGAAAAAACAGTTTTGTGGATAAAGTGAGTACTAGTTTATGATTGTTATGTTCTCAATGTGGATGCCACCAGCAGTTGAATCTAGTCAAAGCAAACACAAAGCGTATATATACATACCCCTTTCACACTGGAACAGCACATTGTAGATGGTGCATACATTTGCCATCTACACTTAAGGGTTAATAAGAAAAATTCCTTTATTTCCACAATGTTGTAAAAATAATGAAATATTTAGACTCTGTGAAAGTGTCATGCAGCATTTTGCGGACTCCAGAAAAATATCTGCCATTATTGGTGATTTAACTCCAACTAATACTTTCTAGTACTAATAATACTGGTATCAGCTGATACCAATGTATCAGTATTGGCTCAGCCCTATGCTACATGTTTAACTAAATACTTTACCAAAATTTACTATTTTACTTATTTCACAGGTAGGCCTGCCTTTAATGCTGGATTTTTTAATTCTTTTAGTGTGATTACCTGGCAGAAGCACCCGAGTCAACATCTTCGGACAAATCTGCGAGTCAAGTGCAACAGACAATGGAAAGTCTTTCTAGAGATATTGGTGAGCTATACTCAAAACTATGTAATTTTGATGCAATCTTATAACTGACGTGTGTTTTTTATTGTAGTTTATAGATAACCAAAACACTATAAATGAAATCCTGTAGGGATACACAGACGTGAAGATCATAAATTCTCAATTATAACTAGATTTAGATGAAATAATTCTTGAAGCTTCCCTGGCGGCTATTATTGAAGAGCTTTTCTTGGGCAATCAGCCAGGTGACTTCCGGATAGGCTTCTTAGCTTTCGAGAGCTAACATCACACACACTCATTTCTCTTGTTAAAATAAAATGTTATTAGTTTTATCCTCACCTATAATAAGGTGCCAGCACGGAGTATCGTTGTGCACTACCAGAAAAAAAGCACTGGTTATTACATATTTTGTAGTTGAATATGATCTTGAGTCCTTGCATTTAATCGCATTGTTTTAGTCTTTGATTTATTTAATGTCAGTCCGAATTTTTTTAGCTTCTGCAACCAGATCTTCCAATTTAGTTTTTGCATCTCTATAAGTTTCTGACAACAGACAAACATCATCAGCAAAATCTAGGTCTTCTAATCAATCCATAAGGCCCCATTGTATTCCTCTTCTTTTTTCATTTACGGTTTCTCTCATTACTGTATCTATTACCAGAAGAAAGATATGAGGTGACAGAATACATCCCTGCCTCACTCCAGTTTCTGTTTCAAAGGGTTCTGTAACTTCTCCTTCATGAATAACTTGGCTCTTGTATTGTTGATATGACTCCTGGATTATCCTTATCATGTTATTTTTATATTCCAAACTGCCGTAATATTGCCACATTCTTTTCCTTGCTATGAAATGAAAGGCTTTCTCAAAATCTACAAAGATGGTACATAATCTAGTATTCCATTCTATGCATTGCTCGATGATAATCCTTACTGTACATATTTGGTCTGTGCAGGAAGAAAATCCTGCTTGCTCTCTCCTAATCTTGGCTTCTATTTTATCTTGAATGCAATTTAGTATAACCCTAGTTAGTATTTTACTTGGGACAGACAACTGCATGATTCTTCTCCAGTTGTTACAGTTTGCCGTATCGCCTTTTTTAAAATTTTTATTATAAGACCTATTTTCCAATCTTCTGGCATTTTCTCTTTTTCCCAAACTGCCATTAACATTTCGTATAGTATTTCTGCCATCAAGTTCACATTTACCTTCAAAATCTCTGTTGGGATTTGGTCTATTCCAGATGACTTCACATTCTTTTGTTGTTTAAGTGCTAATTTGATTTCCTGAATGGAAGGAGGAAGGTCTGAAATTTTCATTTCTGCTCCATCTTCAGTTTCTTCAGCCTCACTCTCTATTTCTCTCATTCTGTCATTATCTCTGATGTTCCTATTTAATACCTCTTCGAAGTGCTCTTTCCATCTCTTCATTTGCTCTTGTTTATCCGTTAACAGCCTGCCATTCTTATCCTTGACTGGTATATTTTTCTTAAATTGTCACCTTGACAGTAAGCGTGTTGTTTGATAAACTGTTTTAAATCACCCTTATGTGCTGCTTCCTCAGCTACTCTTGCTTGTTGTTCTATCCAATTGCATTTATCATATTGAGCACCTCTCTGTCAAAAACTTTATACTGTTTTTGTAGAGAGCTCTTTTGGGTTCTTGTTTTTACAGAATTTAATTCTTCTTTCTTCATTTTTCTAGCTTTAATTTTATCTCATGTGTTCATTGATATCCAGTCTTTCTGATTACTTTTGCTATATCGTAAAACGTTTTCATTTATTTCCAGTGGTCAAAAGTAGCGCTTTACTTGTAGTGGCGCTACTGTAGCTAGCTACAAAATTTGTAGCTGTAGCAGTGCTACATTTTGAAAATTGTAGTTCTAGCGGTAGCGAAGCTACAAAATTCCAGTAGTTGTAGTGAAAATTTCGCTACAGCTACATTTCTTCTCAGCATTTTGAGGTAAATTTTGAATGTGGCAATAATGCTTACTTTTGCAGGAGGTTCATAAAGACAAAGTCTATTACATGGAAATACGGATAATGTAGATTATAAATATCTGGATATCGCAGTATAGGTATCCGCGTAATTTATTTCATTAGTATCTTAATAATTCTAATATCCAGATAACTAACTGACATATATGAATATATTTCAGCTAACATCTACTTTGTTGATATTTTGGGGAAATTCCTCATTTGTGGCACCCCTGGAAAAAAAAAACTTCGTTTGCGCCACCCTAGAAGATATATTGTGGATATCCCTAGTATAAGATGGAGCAAAATGTCATTAATTACTGTGTAAAACACAATTTTCAGTGCAAATAGGAGCAATCCATTTTCCACTAGAATGACAGCAATAGTGCCAGCAATCAATGGCTCAGTATGTTAACAGAACTCTCGGTTTTACACATTAGTTTTCTCAATATATTTCCCTTTAGATTTTCTGTTACTTTTGCTAATGACAATGAAGATCAATGTTTTATTTAGTAATTCTCTTATCTACAGTCAAGAGGTCCTGGGTTCGATACCCGGTGGAGGCACATAGTGGTTCGGATCCCACTTTAAACTGTAGGTCCGGTTCCGATTAGCCTTTCTGTGCATAAAGTGGACTTTAAAACAAAAAGTCAATCAATCTTATCTAGAGTCGCTTTCTGCCACTTTTGGCTAATGTGAGAATGAGGAAGAATGATGAATGACGATGAGCTGCATGGGGAATGGAGGAGCAGGAGGATCCCATCCTTCAGGCGTCTTTCCTAGTTTTTATTTGGAGTCCGCTTTATGCACAGATAAGCAAATCGAGACTGGTTTTGAACCACTATGTGACTTAACTAAATATTTATTCTCAAGGAAAATATGTAAATGTAGGTAAATAATTCTACCAAATTTTATTTGTGTATAGTTTTAATCATTAATTTGGTTTCATCCTAATTGCAATACTCATATATCAAATTTGAATTGATCTGCTACTTACATTGATACGTTATTCTGAAACACTATATTGAAAATAAGCAACTGAAGTAACACTGCTATCAAAATTACCGAATGACTGGAATCATGATAATAAATAACAGAATCTATTTTCCAGTAAGTACAACTATCATACTAGGGTCTTCTTTGGAATATACATGTGGTTGTTAGTTTTTTTTATGCAAAGGTAGCGGAAAAGTAGCAAAATAGCGAGTAGCGAACAGGAGTAGCGTAGCGAGCTACTTTTTGGTAAATGTAGTTGTAGCTGTAGCGAAGCTACATTTTGGAAGAGTAGCTGTAGTTGTAGCGAAGCTACTTTTAAAATGTAGCATTCTGATCACTGCTTATTTCTATCAAATTTGTCTTGGTCTTCTGCCATTTTCTCTCTATTGTATCCTCCTCTCTCTTTCTGTATCTTCATCTTGCTCCATTTGCAGACTTTCAAACTTGTTTCTCAGTTCAAATACGAATCTTTTTTTGTGTCTTTATCATTTTACTTTTTCACATCAAATTTCTTTCCTATTTTTGAAACCTTTTTACATGCTACCATTATACAAAGTTTAAAGACTGCAATTACCAAGTGGTGATGGTCGCTACCAATATTGGCTCCTCTTTTATTTCTTACATCCAGAAGGGATCTGCTCCATTTACGGGTAATGCAAACATGGTCAATTTGATTTTCTGTCACATGATCAGGTGATACCCATGTCACTTTATGGATATCTTTGTGGGGAAAAACCGTTCCATCTATGATGAGATCATTTTCTGCACAAACGTGAACAAGTAGCTGGCCATTTTCGTTCATTTTCCCCAGTCCATGTCTACCCATAATATGCTCTACTCCTTCATTATCTGATCCAATTTTAGTGTGTATGTCTCCCATCAGGATGCAGGTGTCTATTTTATTTTGTACTAGTACTTGGTGCAATTTTGAATAGAATTCCATTTTTTCTGTGATGTCTGAAACTTCTGTTGGAGCATAGCACTGTACTATTCTAATGTTCCTCACCTTTGTTTTGAATTTGCAGTTATAATTCTTTCAGAAACATGGTTCCACTCCAATAAAATAAGCTTTTCTTTGCTGTCTTACTCAGCAGAATACCTACACCATCTCTATGTTGTTCCTCTTCTTCTCTTCCGGAGTATAAGAATGTAAATCCATCGTTAGTTCGTATCTCTCTAAATCTTTTCCACCTCATTTCAATGATCTCCAATATGTCCAACCCACAGGTTTGCATTTAGGCTACTGCTTGCCGGAGCCTACCACTTTCTCTTAAAGTTCTCACATTCCAACACCCAATTTTCGTTTTTCCTTTCAGTCAGTCCAGCTATTCTTCGTGGATGTTTCTTTAATAATGGAGTTTAAGGTGTGCAGCACCCACAGCACCCTGCCACCTGTCTTTTGGTGTCACCCTAGGGTTATGGGTTATTTTCTTGTACTGTGAATCAAACAGCGGAGATATATACCAATGGATATAAATAAGGAAATATATTCTCTGAGACTTCTACAATACAAAGACTATATGCATGGATTCTTAGTACAAAATTTTCTTCCATCTTTTATGGAAAGATCATCTTCTTTCTTCTGTTATGGGAAGATCATCTTTGTCTTTCTTCTTTTATGGAAAGATTATCTTCTTTCATGTATTATTGAAATCTCATCTTCTTTCTTCTTCTATGGAAAGATTATCTTCTTCTTTCCTTTATGTAAAGATTATCTTCTTTTTTATGGAAAGATTACCTTGTTCTTTCCTTTGATATTGAAAGAGCATCTTCTTCTTTCTTCTTTTAGGGAAAGATCATCTTCTTCTTTCTTCTTTATTTCTCCTTGTCATTTCTATTGCTACTCGATATGCTTTGGGCTGACAAATATGGATATAGCGCCACCAAGATAACGACCAAAGGGACAACCAAGGATCGCGGTTATACCAAGCACTACCATTTGCCCAGTGTGACAAATGTATATATCACAACCGTCGTGCTTTGGGGCGACAAATGTGGATATAGTGCCACCAATGGAAGCAAAGAAAACTCTAGCAAGAAGCTACCTTCTTGCCAGAAGGAAGACAAAATTTAGAATCTACTGCTTAACTTCTTTAATCTTCTATACATACAATGTATGAGGATTATGTTGATCATTGAGTTTCCTTTATTCCTTTGTTTTTTATCCTTTATTTAAAACCATTTAATCACTACTCATTCCCTTATATGTGTTTTATTTGGTTTTAATCACTTTCTAGTTCCTCCTCATTCATTAATAATTTACTTTCGGTTTTTCCGCTTGTGCTGCCATCTATCGTTGTTTTCACCAACTATTTCCCCATATGTTTATCGTTTGCTTCACTCATTCAGACACGTAACAACCCAATTTTGGTGATAGGGCTGCTGCCTTGACCAAGCAGGCCGATTTTCTGCAGGGGTTTTCTCCCTTAGCCTTTGAAGATCCCTCTTCACCACAAGGCAGTGGTTCTCTCTCTATTAATCCCAAGAGAGTGGATTGCCTCTTCTGCCATCTGCGTCATACCGAAGGACACAGTCTCCACCACATCTGCCATTGACAAGTTCGTCATAACCCTGGCAAGGGACCCTTACATGGTACTATCAGCCAGAGCCAGCTGAACCATGGTTTTTTAAAGAGGTGTTACTCCTCTAGGTTCGTCCACCTCCTCTGCCGTTGCGATGTTCATCCATCTTCTTCTGCCTTTGGAGCCGTTGACCGTTAGGTTGCTTCTTAGTCTGGCTTCTCCTCACTAGCCTGCCCGACATGGGAGACCCTGCCAGTAGCCATGCTACTGCCGGTATAGCCTAGCGAATCATCAGAACATGCAAGCTCCACCACCAATGGTTGCATGCAATCTTAGAAGATGTAGACAATTTTACCTACTTAGGAAGTGTATTTGCAACAAATGGATGGGCTGAACATGATGTAAAACAATGCATCAAAAAAGCTAATGGAGCCTTTGTGCAACTTTATTCAGTATGGAAGAGTAGGATTATAACTACAGAAACAAAGTTAAAGATTTTTAGAAGCAATGTAATATCAGTATTGCCGTATGGAGCAGAATCCTGGAAAGTCACAAACAGATTACAAGTTTTCATTAACAGATGTCTCAGGAGAATATTAAATGTACATTGGTCAGAAGTAATCACAAATGAAGAACTTTGGACACGAGCATCAGAAGATCAGATTAAAAACCAAATTAAAAGAAGAAAATGGAACTGGATAGGACACACACTAAGGAAAGCAGACAATGCAATCGAGAAACAAGCACTTGATTGGAACCCTCAAGGTGCTAGAAATAGGGGAAGACCCAAGAGCTCACAGAGACATACTATTGAAGAAGAAGAAGAAGGAAGACAACCGGGGAAAAGTTGGAAAGAAATGAAGAGGAGGTGCAACAGAGTGAGGTGGAGATGCTTCTTGGATGCCCTATATTCCAGTAGGAACTAAAGGAATTGAGTCAAGTAAGTCATTACATATTTTGTAGCCCCACCCCCACCCTGCTTGCAGTCTGATTGTTGGATACTCCAAAATACAGTGCCTCAGGGAATGCAACCCCTTAGAACTGATCACAAAGAAAAAACAGCATTAACTATTACACCTTACAGGAAGAGTAGAATCAAACTGTTGGACAAATATTTTAGAACAGAATAGGTTAACAGAAATATTAAATAGGTTTTGATTCAGTCCATACAAATTGAATGTTATGATACATTAATTACCAGGGAAAACTGTATTTAATTTTTAAATTATATATTTTTAAACATGAGAAAACCCAATAAAACCCAGTATTGCCTGTTTTTTTTTTTTCAGGTTTTATCTAAAAAAAACACTCAGGATATGTTTTAAAAAAATGCAATTGTGCTAGTGTCATTGTGCTGGAACATTGCTAGAGGAAGTGCATTGCTCTCAAGGGTGACTATGAGGAAAAATAAAATAAAATTCAACAGGTTACTATGTTTTTTCCTTTGTCATTCTTAGAACTTTTGAAATAACCCTTGTACTTACCTGCCTGGCATCAAGTTAGAATGCATATTTTATTTTTGCTTTCAGAGTCCCTCACAATGCAAGGACACCAACCAGCTAGGACTGCAGGCAGCAATTCGACTGAAGATGATAGTTTCAGTTTAGAGATGGATGTGAAGAGAATATGGGATCATCTTCTCGGAAGAGAAAACAATGAACCAACTAAGACAGTTGTTGTGGAAGCAGTGCCTGAGCTGACCAGCCCCTCCATCACTACACCTGGGTGCAATTCTCATGAGGAAATACAAAGTAATTGTACGCAAGTTGCACCTTCCACAAGCAGTGCTTTTTCAGCTACGTGTAGTGAAGCAATTACTTCCAGTGAGCCAAATGCACGAGGGTTATCAACAGAAGATTGTGCTTGTTCAGATTCGACAGAAGTGAAGAAAAATCTGAATAACTGAAGACACTACAGCAGTAGGTATTTCTAATTAATTTTTCTAACTTGTACATTCATTTTAGAGTTAACAGGATTTAACAAAGAGGATATGCCATGAAAGATTCATCTTTCCTGGCAAGAAAAAGGGAAAGTATTCTTTTTTGCCCTCGCTTACGAGATCTATCATTATACAGGCATTCATACAAATGGTAAAAATGGCTAAATGTACACATTGTCCCCAATATGGATACAGCAAGACAAATTAAAAATGTCCTTGCAGTCTGGAGCTCTCAAACATTTTCAAAAATTACACATTCTCTTTTTCAAGGTACATTGAATATCATTTGGTCACACGTTACCACTGTTACTTTTGTGGAAGCCACCATTCCCTGAACTAATAGGGGGAACTATTATGTAGTTATTGGTCACAAGGATTTTTTTTAAAATCGGTCTCTAACTTGCTTAGAATTTTACTCTCATAAACTTAATTTATGCCTAACACACACATGTAACATGTGACTAATAGTGTTTATATGTAAGAGAATACAAGAAGTCTAAACAGTCATTGGCCAGAACATAACTTTGGGTATTCATACATGATATGAAACAGTTATAGTAGTTACGTTTTTGTTGTATGTTTTTGGTTAAGCTGTAGTAGTTATATAAGTACAGGAATTTCTTTTAAAACTGTATGTTTATTTGTATATTAAATGAGTTCTAACAACTACTCACAACAGTAAGTGCTGTGCCTGTGATAAATAGTTTAAAAAACTATAATAATTATCCTTACAAAATTGTATTACAATTTATAACAGTCTTCTGTTCTTACCATACCTCTCATATATGGAATATTCATGATCCATATTCGTGAGCCACACATTAGAGCTTGCAACTTTTTGACTTCTCTTTTTTGGTTTTATATGTTAACTAACAAGTACCACAAAAAGCTTTGTTAATTACATGCATGTACAGTGTCTCTCAAAAGTTTTAGGACAACGACATTTTAAACTAGGCAACCCAATTTACACAAGCCGTTGGTGGGTTGCGTGCAGAGTCAGGCTCAATTTCAGGGTTGCCACATGCATAATAGATATTTATAAAATACGCGAAAGAAATATAAACAAGTATTATTGTATAAAATTATTAAAAATATCACTATTATATCGCAAATGACAAAATTCTTTCTGAAAGAAAAAAATAGGTTTTCTAGTATTTAATCGCTGATGAGTCTACAGTAAGGTAAGAGGTGAGAGGAAACGAAAGGTTACAAAGGAGAGGAGAAAGAGAAAGCGAAAGGAGAAGAGGAAAAGTAGAGGAGAGAAGAAAGATAGGATAGACGAGGAGAGGAGATGTAGTGAGGAGAATGGAAAAAGATTCGAGGGGAGATGAGGAAAAAAGAACAAAGAAGAGGAAAACTAGTGGAGAGGAGAGGAGGAGGCGAGAAGAGGGAAGTGGAGAGTAGAGTAAAGGAGAGAAAAAGAGAAGAACTAACAAAGAGAGAATAGTGCAGTGGAGTCGGAAATCTAAGACAGGAAAGGAGATAAGAGGAGTGGAGAAGAGTGGGATGGAGATAAAAAGCGAGAGAAGACGGAGAAGGAACTGGAAAGAAGAGGTAGTTGCAGAAAATATCGTCTGAGCGTCAAGAATGGATGCATTGGTCAAATTATCGACATGAAACATTCAATAACATTTTGAAATATATTGGAGAATATATTAGATCGGTGCGAAATACCTTTTGGCTGAGTTCAGAAGGAATTAAAATCTTCCATGTAAGATCTTTAATTTTACCTGCGATTACACCACTAAAAAAATGAACGTAATTTTTAATATTTATAAGAATTATTCAATTTTTCTCCACTTCTCGGTTCGTTGAAATGGAGATTTTGTAATTCAATATTCCCCCTACCCCCATCGTTAATTCCAAACTGAATCATTCCGTTTCACACGGCGTGGACAATGAACACAATGGGATATGTCTAAAACTTACGAAAATTTTCTGCCACCGGAAGGGTTTGAACCTACGACCATCAGATTGACAATCCTGAACGGTAGCCACTACCCTACAAGCTTCAGTTCCTTAAACCAGGTAGAAGAACCACTACACCACGCCTTTACCTTCGAATCAAACAACATTTTTTTAAAAGTATTCTGTCCCTCCAATATTGTAAATGTAGTTTGGTATACGTGTAGTTGAACTTTTACTTTAATTTTGATTTGCTTTCTTGTATAACCGATATCTTCGAGAAATAATTTTCGAAGTGATTAAAAACGAGAATATTGGTAGTTGTGAAAATGCGAGTTTTTTCTTCTACCTTATTATTGTGATTAGACATTACGTACTAATGGAAAATATCTAGAGGCTTGAACATTACAGGACGATGTTCTTTTCCTGTGATACTGTAACAGACAAAATGCTTGTTTACTGATGCAAGTCTTGTGTCCAGAACAGTCTTATGAAATGTATTTGCTGTTGCGTAAGATAACACGAAATAATTACACCGTGTGCGAACTACCAAATCTGTGCAACGTTATACGTAAACAGTAAACAGGCGGAAAATGTTATTCATAAAATAACTTCACATTTGACAGTGTTAGTCAATTGAGACTCGTGGGACACTGTGCTAAGGTGCTGGACTAAATCCTCCTAATTTTTCTTCCTCGAAGAACAACAATTTCTAAGGAAGAGCAACATGATGATCTTTCTTATTTCTTTTAAATGCTTACACTTTCCTTTAATTGGGTTAAAAATAAATAAGAATATTGCTTGCATTTCTGTCATTGACATAGACCAGAGAGAAAGACAGACAGATATTACAAAATAGTTCAAATACTGCGAGCGCCATTAAAAAGTCATGATAATTCTATGTTGCGTACTTAGAATTATTCATACAATAAAGAACATGTCTAATTGTGAGTTAACAAAAAAACAATAATAAAGAGACATTTTCGCATCACGATTGCAGTTCGAAAAAGTCGGGACAGGGATTGAAAATAATGCACTGTCCTGACTAAATCGGTGAATCGGACGTCTGGTAGCCTTGCATCAATGATCATAAAACTAAAACCACCCAATATTGCAGCTTGAAGACTTTTGCGCAGGAAACAGATTCATTTATACAAGAGCAAAATTGAAATTTTTACACATCCTTGCATTGAACTCAAGTGGGAAAAGGGGTAAAATTAGCGTGTCCTGAATTGTCACACATATAAATAGTGATTTCATTAATATTTGTCAATGTCTTTGAAGCAGTACACAATTATCGTTAGAGTATCATAATTCATGATTTTATATATAAAAATATCCCGTTGAACGTGTGTCAATTCATTTATTTGTTTATTTTTTTTTATAAATTCCATATGCAGACCAATGTAGCCACTATATACTGCTATTACAAATAATGTTACCATGCACTTGTTTAATGGAAGGCATTCTTTTTCAAGGAACGTCTAGTATGGAGGATCGAACGTGGGATCGTAATGCTTTCAAAACTAACCAATACACTACGCCCTTTGTTTTCTTGGAGCTGCTGTTCCTAATTATTCTGTCGCCTCAATATTGTAAACGTTATCTGCAAAAAAGAAGTTAAATACTCAGATATAGCTCTGTACTTCTAGAATTACTTTATACACATGCATTTGAAATTTAACTCTGAATTTCTTTCTTCGTATTAGTATATCTAAGCTTGTGAATATATTTTATTTGTAATTTTATAAGGGTTTCATGAACATGTACGAAATAGTTCCTTATAACTTGGAATATGGTGAATAGATATGAAATGTCTTGAAATTAATTTTCGACCACTAGATTTTAGCAAGGGAATTATGTGTGTTCCGTTTCCAGTTATTCATTGCTTAAACAAACGTTTTAAAACTATGTGGAATTTTCATTCTGGGATAAGTTTCTTTACTTGCTACATGTATGCGAACTACACTCTGTCCCACTTATCTCTGGAGCAGGTGAACGAAAACAAGTATCTGAGCAGCGATGAACACGTGAGAGGAATGGGATTGCGTGGAGGGAGGAAAGCCACTGCAGTTACCAGCCTGCCCAGCAGCATGCACTGATTCGCTCTGTCCACTCGATCCCCTCTCTCCACTTCTCTTCCGCTATGCGCGGCTTTGCACCGGAGATGCTGGGACAGGGTACAGTTAATTGTTTCTCAAAAGGTATCATCTATGTCTGTATGCCACACATTTAATTCTTACTCACATGGAAAAAAAATGTCAATTTGTATTCAGGGGTAGTTTCATAGTTACAAACTATTTTGGCCTTGATGAGAAGTTTAGTGTAAGTAGGCATTTTGTTTATAATTTTGAAATCGAGGTCGTCTAAAGTTGAAATCCTCATATTTAGGGCTTGAACTCGTCACCTAAGAGGTTGAAGATCGTCCTCTACTTTGTGCGTGACCTTCTTTATTTTTCTATTCATTATTCATCCTCATCGTCGCGATTAGCCAAAGGTAAAATAAGAAAAGTCCTCCTCCGTGACCTCCGACTGCAGGACGGCATGGATTCGAGTCCGCCTATGCTCACTCTCTAGGTTCTCGGCCTGTGTATGGGACCGGTGGCAACCCACCATCGTGAAGAAATTGGGGAGCTACGAGTGAGTAGCGTAACCCGGTCTCGGAAATCTCCTATGGGGCACGTTCCTGGGTAAACAAAAAATAATCGATCAGACAATTCGATTATCGAAGGCGATAAAATAACCTCCGGTTGACCAAGTTGCCAATATAAATAAATGGAATACAGATTGTCTTCGAGCTTACATTGTTAAAAAGGAGCGGATACACTTATTACTATCCCAATAATTATTCAATACGGTTTTTTGTTTGTCAGGAATTATCACTTAAACTATTGCATGTTGAGCTGGTGCCTTCCTAGCTGCCTCTGATGAAATCTACCATTCTTCAGATTCTCTTTAAAATTCGACTCTGGTCACTTGTAACGTGCTCGGTGCAGACACTGTGCATGGACGCACTGTTTTGCGATAAGAAGCGGCCTTGAATAGCGTGAGTGAGTCACTTCGATCGCGAGCAAGCTAGACTACCAAGCTTGTCTGCCTTTGAAAACGAAAGTCATATTTTTCACGGTTTCCGAACGCGATTGCTATTGTAGAAGTACATATTCTCTCAAACGAGCAAGAAAGGAAATTCGACCAATGTTCTCCCGTCGTTTAAAACCAAATATTATCTATTAAACGAAAAGTTCACGATTGTCAATAAACGGTTTAACCTATCTGAGCATAAGGTGAATGTAAATACTAAATTTAATAGAAAGGTTCTCCAAAATTTCTCTTCCACTGTCTACGTAAGGTCAGTACCTAGGGGAGGGGCCATGTGGGCCATGCTTCTCCCTCGAACCCTTAAATATTTAAATGTGTACATATAAATAAATAAGTACGAAAATAACATCTTCGATTTTTGAAATGTGTAAAAATTTCAATTTTGCTTTCGTATAAATGAATCTGTTTCTTGCGCAAAAGTCTTCAAGCTGCAATGTTGGGTGGTTTTAGTTTTATAATCATTGATGCAAGGCTACCAGACGTCCGATTCACCGATTTAGTCAGGACAGTGCGTTATTTTCAATCCCTGTCCCGACTTTTTCGAACTGCAATCGTGATGCGAAAATGTCTCTTTATTATTGTTTTTTTGTTAACTTACAATTAGACATGTTCTTTATTGTATGAATAATTCTAAGTACGCAACATAGAATTATCATAACTTTTTAATGGCGCTCGCAGTATTTGAACTATTTTGTAATGTCTGTCTGTCTGTCTGTCTGTCTCTCTGGTCTACGTCAATGACAGAAATGCAAGCCATATTCTTATTTATTTTTAACCCAATTAAAGGAAAGTGTAAGCATTTAAAAGAAATAAGAAAGATCATCATGTTGCTCTTCCTTAGAAATTGTTGTTCTTCGAGGAAGAAAAATTAGGAGGATTTAGTCCAGCACCTTAGCACAGTGTCCCACGAGTCTCTCTTGACTAACACTGTCAAATGTGAAGTTATTTTATGAATAACATTTTCCGCCTGTTTACTGTTTACGTATAACGTTGCACAGATTTGGTAGTTCGCACACGGTGTAATTATTTCGTGTTATCTTACGCAACAGCAAATACATTTCATAAGACTGTTCTGGACACAAGACTTGCATCAGTAAACAAGCATTTTGTCTGTTACAGTATCACAGGAAAAGAACATCGTCCTGTAATGTTCAAGCCTCTAGATATTTTCCATTAGTACGTAATGTCTAATCACAATAATAAGGTAGAAGAAATAACTCGCATTTTCACAACTACCAATATTCTCGTTTTTAATCACTTCGAAAATTATTTCTCGAAGATATTGGTTATACTACAAGAAACAAATCAAAATTAAAGTAAAAGTTCAACTACACGTATACCAAACGACATTTACAATATTGGAGGGACAGAATACTTTAAAAAAAATGTTGTTTGATTCGAAGGTAAAGGCATGGTGTAGTGGTTCTTCTACCTGGTTTAAGGAGCTGAAGCTTGTAGGGTAGTGGCTACCATTCAGGATTGTCAATCTGATGGTCGTAGGTTCAAACCCTTCCGGTGGCAGAAAATTTTCGTAAGTTTTAGACATATCCCATTGTGTTCATTGTCCACGCCGTGTGAAACGGAATGATTCAGTTTGGAATTAAAAATGGGGGTAGGGGAAATGTTGAATTACAAAATCTCCATTTCAACGAACCGAGAAGTGGAGAAAAATTGAATAATTCTTATAAATATTAAAAATTACGTTCATTTTTTTAGTGGTGTAATGGCAGGTAAAATCAAAGATCTTACATGGAAGATTTTAATTCGCTCTGAACTCAGCCAAAAGGTATTTCGCACCGATCTAATATATTGTCCAATATATTTCAAAATGTTATTGAATGTTTCATGTCGATAATTTGACCAATGCATCCATTCTTGACGCTCAGACGATATTTTCTGCAACTACCTCTTCTTTCCAGTTCCTTCTCCGTCTTCTCTCCCCTCTTTCCGTTCTGCTTTTATCTCATATCGCCTTCCCTACTTTTCTCCCATCTTATCTCCATCCCACTCTTCTCCACTCCTCTTATCTCCTTTCCTGTCTTAGATTTCCGACTCCACTGCACTATTCTCTCTTTGTTAGTTCTTCTCTTTTTCTCTCCTTTACTCTACTCTCCACTTCCCTCTTCTAGTCTCCTCCTCTCCTCTCCTCTCCACTCGTTTTCCTCTTCTTTGTTCTTTTTTCCTCATCTCCCCTCGAATCTTTTTCCATTCTCCTCACTACATCTCCTCTCCTCGTCTATCCTATCTTTCTTCTCTCCTCTACTTTTCCTCTTCTCCTTTCGCTTTCTCTTTCTCCTCTCCTTTGTAACCTTTCGTTTCCTCTCACCTCTTACCTTACTGTAGACTCATCAGCGATTAAATACTAGAAAACCTATTTTTTTCTTTCAGAAAGAATTTTGTCATTTGCGATATAATAGTGATATTTTTAATAATTTTATACAATAATACTTGTTTATATTTCTTTCGCGTATTTTATAAATATCTATTATGCATGTGGCAACCCTGAAATTGAGCCTGACTCTGCACGCAACCCACCAACGGCTTGTGTAAATTGGGTTGCCTAGTTTAAAATGTCGTTGTCCTAAAACTTTGGAGAGACACTGTACAAGACTAAGGATATCAACTGCATCATCAGTGTATATTTAGTTCCCATAACTGAAATGTCTGCAACCATAACAAGAATGGCATGATATTTATCACATTTTTTTGCATCTGGAAAGTGTTGTGTATGTGACACTCAAGTGTGCATTTCTCATGATATATATAATATTTGCTCTAACATCTCACTGAAGAAGGTTTATTTCCTCCTCTTTATTAACTCTTCTGCACATACTGTATGTATGTGGAACACTTTTTTTCTGTTTTAAAAGCTTTCTAAATAAATAAAAAATATATACATAAAGAAAAATTCCATGAATACATTATAGTCTTTGTATCTTCACTTTCTGAAAACACTTGTATATTCTGTCTCTCTTTCATATGTAAATGATGCAATCAGGAAAGTTAAAAAATGAATGGCATGTTTGGGGATAATTGACTTTCTCAACAAAACTAAGCATTGATCAGTCCTTTTTTAAATTGTCCAAACTGACAATTCACATTTTACCTGAACTTAAAATAAGAATAGTGTGTAACTGGGGTGAGGGGGTATAGGTGGTTGGAGCATTGTGTTGACACTGCCAAAAGAAACCCAGGACAGGTTAACACCCAGTGGAACAGTACCTCCAAAACTGTATAGCCTTCCCAAAATGCACAAAGCTGCTGTACCATTGAGACCTATTGTCAGTGCCATTGGATGTCCTACCTGCAGACTGGACAAATTCCTAATGGCTCAACTTCAACCTCAGATGGCAAGTGCCAACACCATATTCAAGAACTCGTCAGACTTCAAGACCCTGCAGAATATCAGAACTTCTCTGGGCGACCTTCTAGTTACCTTTGACGTAGTATCGCTCTTCACCAGAGTGCATCTTCATGATTCCTTGAAACTGTTAGAGCAACACTTCACACCAGACATCATCAGCTTCTTCAAACATACCCCGACTTCAGCCTACTTCAGCTACAAGAGCAGGTACTTTGAACAGACTGACACGGTGGCAATTAGATCCCTGATTTTGCCTGCAAAAGTCAATTTCTTCATGGAGAACTTCGAACATGAGGCACTCAATTCAGCTTCACAGAAACCTACCGAATTTTACAGATATGTAGACGACACCTTTGTCATCTGGCCACACAGTGAAGCAGCACTACAGACGATCCTGGATCGTCTCGATAACTAGCACCCGAACCTCAAATTCACCATGGAAACAGAGACCTTCCGTTCCTGGACAACCTCGTCACATGCAAACTGGATTGGACCTTAGGATACAGCATACACAGGAAGCCTACTCACACTGACCTATACCTTAACCACAACAGTTTTCACCATCCAGCGCAGTGGTCAACCATACTCTCTACGTTGTTTCATCTCCATCAGTGACACAGAACACCTTCATGAGGAAATAAGACACTTGCGCACAAGTTTCAGACAGAATTGATGCAGTGAAGGCATCATCAAGACACTAGAGTGTTTGGTTTTGAGTTTGTGTTTTAAGTCCACTTTATGCACAGTAAGGCTAATCGGGACTGGACCTACGGTTTAAAGTGGGATCCGAACCACTGTGCCATGTGCCTCCACCGGGTATCGAACCCGGGACCCCTTGAATACAAGGCGACGACGCAAGACACTAGAGTGAGTAATGCACAACAAGAACAACCAACCAACAAACCCAGAACCCCCAGACAACCAAGAAGAGAAGAGAAGAGAGATAGCCATCATCCCATACACTGGTAACCTCCCCAGTCATCAGCCACATTCTTTCAAAGCACAACATTATGATGATTCATAAACTATCACAGAAAGTCAGAAGCTGACTTTGAAATCCTAAAGACGATCTATGACAGAAGACACCCAGAGTTTACCGTATCATCTGTATCTGCGTTAAAGTCTACATTGGACAAACAGGGAGGACAATCGAACAACTCTGCAAAGAACATACCAGCTACATCAAGAATTTTCATCCAGAAAAATCAGAGTTAGCAGAACATTCCATCTAAGAGGGCCATAGAACAAACAAGTATTTAATACTTAAGGAACCAGAAGGCTCTCAAGTCAATAACTTGTTTAATTTTGTAGAAAAAAAGTCGAAATTGTTATTGCAAATTCTTTAGGAAATGAATGCTACCATTTACAACATTAAGTAGCACAACATCGATAGTCATATCTTGGAAATTTTTGTTTATGTTCATTAAAATACAATAATCGGCTAGTGGATTTGTGACCTACCCACTTTGCCAAAGTGTTCTCGGATATAATGTGTATGGTTGACTCTTGCACATTGATTTGAATACAATTCATGCTGAGATTACAAACTTCGTCTAATTGTTACACCATAAAATATATTTACATCAGAAACTCAAGGTGTTATGTTTCAGGCTATTTTATGTTGCCTTTGCAGAAATCAAGATGATATGGAAGAGGTCATGAAACATGTTGAGATTTGTTTTACGCTCTCTGTATTAATCTCACAAGACATACATCTCAGAAGCATAGTAATGGCAAAGTTACATTTGTAGATGTAGCAACAGAAGTGGCAAAGATTCAGATTACATTGATGTGTAATTAATTTTAATTTAGTTTTTATTATCTGATAATAAATCAGTTGGCACTATGAATTTCACACATGAACTTACTTCACATTTCAAATCATTTCCCTCTGTTCTACATGTAATAAATAAATAATTTCCTCTTAAGCTTCAATATATTATCTTCTTCCAAATATATTAATTTAATTTTCATTTGTTTCTCGTTTCTAAAATCCCAGTAAACAAATTTTCATTTAGTAATTTATACTTCTACTTGTCTCATCGCATAATAATGATAGTAGTAGTAGGAATTTACAGGGTGTCACAACTGTCATGCGCATTTCATATTCTACAAGTCCATTGTTTGATTTGGAGTCTATTGTCCTGACAACTTTTTTCCATTTCTCCTGAGTCACCAAACAGATGTGGAGATTCTTACCGTAAATTAATGCCGTGGCTGTTTTCATCTAAAAGAAAATCATCTAAAGTTGATCATCTTAGCAACTTTGGAGAATGTATTGTGCTCACATCGCTTTCTACAAAACGTAAACTATATTTGTTACCTTCATCACCTTCCACGATTCTATTGAAACATGCGAGAGAGACCAAAACTTACTTCAGGAAACGAATAGCAACATTGCAAATAATCGTTTCAATTCTAAGAAAATGTTTATTACTTTTTTTTTTGTTTTGTCAAAATGCCCATCTTTCAGTCGAGGAAAACGTTATGCAGAATGAACAGAGACTTTGTTTGATAAGGCCAGCCGCACACCAGATACAATCTGACATGACGCCATGGCAAATGCAGAGAGGGGTCTGTTGGGGCTACAACCCTCCATTAATTTTGAGAAAATCAATATTTGAAAATAAAAGCAGTGAATAATTAGGGAAAGAAACAGAGTAGTAAATGCAATTCCCCTTTAAAGTGATCGCCGATTGCCATTTTTAAGAGTAAAATGTAGTATATACTGTCCACCTAGAAACTAATTATGTATTTTCCACTTTTACAATTCCATCCCCTCCCGAAAAGAAAATATCCTGCATATGCCATTGCACGATGCGATGAGTATTTTTTGTTGCAAAACTTCACAGGGTAGGTTAACATGAGGCTATTATGGCAGCCGCACACCAGACAAAACATTTGACTCTAGTTACGTTGCAAATCTTTGCGACAAAACAACAAGGGCCCCTGAAATTTGATCTTGCTAGAAGAGGTTTGCAACAAACAATCTGCGCACATGCAAAACCACCATTGTCTTCAGCACACCGGCAGTGTGTGATTTAACATTATTGTTTGACAGCACCGATTTTATATAGGTTTTTGCTAGAAGCAGACTCTGCTTGTAGTTTGTGCTTTGTATCTTCTCTACTAACCCCAACGAATACTAAGTATGCTTAATCTTGTAAAATTATAGAACATGTCCTGATTTCAACGTTGTTAAAATTAAAAAGCCACGCACGTTTTGTTGTCATTTATAAGATGCGTGCAGCAACTGTGAACAGTAGTGTGCTCACAGAAGTAATAGTCGTATGCATTCCGCAAAGTAATAATGTTTTCAAATTGCCTTTAATTTACTTGTAATACAACACCATTGAACAGCCATGATAACTTTATATTTAGAAGATAATCTATTTATTATGTAAATGATATGTATTAGAAATAATTATTAAAATAAAGAACATATATAAATATGAGTTAGACAATAAACCGAAACAATTTAGCTTTACAAATGCAGTTAATAAAACGTCAGTACAAGGATTTAAAAATGGACTGTCTCAACTAAATCTGGTAGCCTTGCAGGGTGATCGAAAAAATGTCCCCGAACCCAAAATTCAACATTTTTTTTCACCGGTCGTTACGATAATGTAATAATTTCTGTGGAAGCTGGTTTGTGATGTTCTTGGCTGTACACGACACAAGAGATGGTGCAGGGGAGTGGCGCTAGCAGTCATGGCGAGGAAATTAAAACTCTGCTCACGCTTAAATACAAGAGGTTCTTATGTCACCAAAATGTATAAAATAATTTGCACATACAGATACATCGAATGCTTCATCATCAGTTGCCATGTTGATTGAGGGCACGAGAATCCCCCTTTTATTTGCTTCGTTTGAAGGAAACACGATCTGGTGTGTTTGTGGCCTGTGTGTTTGAAACCTTCCTAATAAGACATTAATTTTAAAGCATTTGCCACTTGTAAAATACTTTTAAGTTGGTTGAGGAAATTGAAAATTTTTATCCATGAAATTTCAAGTACCCAAAGTTTGTATAAGTCCTCTTTATGCACATACATAGAGGGTAATCGGGACTGGAATTACACGTTAAAATGAGATTCGAACCAGTAAGTGCCTCCACCGCATATTGAACTTAGGACTGCTCCCTTGATTGCAAGCTGACAACTAGTAATTTGATGTAAGATGCCAACCAAAATAACCATAAGCAGTGCATACAAGTACACTTCAGTTATTATTCAACTTTCAGTTATGTAAGTAATTCAGGGATTGATTGATGAAAATAACAGAAGGAAAGTAAAAACATTTTTCATCTTCTCTTCTGGAAACAACACAATGTATGGTTGATTTTCACTAATTCCAAACTACTCGGAATGTTCAGAAATAATCTTTGCAATATACTAAGTATTGCATAGAGTTACCCCCAGTATTCTTTGTTTATATTTGTGTGCGAAAGTGAAGTGAACAAAGGGTAATAAATAGGATATTCTGAAAAAAGTCACTTGTTGTCTCATAGTTTGATGATTAAATTTTAAGCCAGTGTATAGTTGAATAAGTACAGTAATGTGCACACTTCCATGAACACTGCAAAGGATTGTTGGGATATATGTATAATTAATGTAATGACTTGTCATAATTGATAGGTAACATTTACATTTTACAAGAAACAAACAATATGTAAAACATATATATGCACATAGGCAGCATATATTGTTTTTGGTATAGGTATATTTAATCGAATAATGTTTATTAAAGCAATATCAAAAACCTTGATTGAACAAGTTACACTGTGTAAATAATTTGTTATGTTGATGAAACGTATATCGTCATCTTTTCCAATTTAAATATTTTTAATTGTACACAGTGCTTGCTCATTTCCACTTGTAACTAAAGACAAGCATAAGAAGTTATGCGGAAGCAAGAATTTCACTTATGTTCTTGAAGCATTTCTCAGGCCAAAACCTGATATTTGCAATGCCTTTTACCATGTAAAAATAATAGTCTACCTCCATCGCAGAGAGCAGGCTACGATGCCAGCGGTCCAGAGATTAAATCCCGGCCTGGGCATGAGTGTTCTTTGTGAGTGTCAAATAATCAGTTTCACTATATCATCGTTGTTGTGATTAGCCAAAAGTGAGAGAAAGGCAATGCAAAATTACAAGAATAAAATCACATTTGTGACAATAGTAACCTTTTCTCAAAATTAATATTTCAAATTGCTAAAATAGGAAACTGAAAATAAACCAATGAAAGCGCATCATAAAACAGTAACATTTATAAAAATATACAGAGGTTCATTGAGTAGGCTAAATAGGTTAACTTATTTCTTTAGAAACATGAAAAAATAGTGTACACTTCGCAACATCTTATTTGACCACCCCGAAAGAATTCTAAGTCCCGAATTCGTAACCTTAGCAACATTGCACTTCGGCTCCAAGTGAGAGTAGCCAACTTTGAGTTGGTCCTTCCACTAGACGAAAAACGCTGCAGTGAGAGGTTTTCAATTTCGCACTTTCCATGAACTTAGAAACTATAGACCGCTATTATAATACACAATCAAACAGAAATAATAAAGTAGAAAAAGAACCTTGAGGAATTTTTACGATTCTGCTTGCTCAACTTGAAATTAGAGGGGTTTGAAACACTGAATACAGTTTATCTCCACCTGGAGGATATCGCTATCATGTTTGTGCACAAAGAAGCAAATTTGTGAGGAGTTGATGCGACATTTTATTTACAATAGCTTGCAGTATCAAGCTATTACAATATCGAACAGTTCTCAAAAAATAATATTTTTCAAGACTTGTCGAGAAAATGTGCTTGGAACACAGGAAGGTGGGAGTCTTCATAAACGTCAACATGTTTATAAGGGTATTACATCATAAAGTTAACGTAGAGCAGTTGGTTACACCCTGCTTTTCCTTATTTCTCATCAAGCGTGAAAGGTCACAGGTTCAAATCCACCCTCTCCTCATTTTTTCTTCTTTTTTTTTAACAGAGACCGTTGATATTAGAATATTTAAAAAATGAACCCGATGCACACTTGAGGGATGTCCCTTCTGCTCATTTTTCCCCTTAGAAGTTGGAGATTTCCAGTTTTTAAAGTTAAAACTTTTTTTTTAGTTATTGTTCATATGTTGTGTTAACACACACATCATGATTAATTCACAAATCACATATATGTATTCAGGATGCAATATGTAATGTTATTTAAGTTATGTATTGTTTGTTCTTTTCTGACACCTAAAATATTGATTATTTGATTTCGATATACTAAAACAAACATATACAGTTATGTTAAGTAGTGATGTAGTGCATTACTGTAATGAAGGAGACCGTTTAATGAGTTCAAATTGCTAAGATTGGTAATTTTATGTCCGTTCCTTCATAATGACTGTTGTCAATTCCCTCACCACCATCTTACCATGCGTCTAAAAATAATAGTAAATCGCCAATTAACATAAGTAAATGGTTATTGCGACAGAGGCCGATTCGATAAGAAAATACTAATAAGTATTTATATAGTGAGTGAAAAACAAAAAAATTAAAACCTCATAATGATTGTTAATTCGTCACTGCCTTTGTATCTAAAATGTTTGTCTTCTTTGAACAGAAATTACGAGTATCAGATATAACAAACTTTCCCCACTAACTTTGCAATATTCGATACCACCATTACAGACTTAGCTCTACGTAACTTGATTCTGCGCATTCCACGTGGCATGTGACTTCCTACTATCATCGAAACAAGTTTCTCTTACTATTTCCTTTCACCTCGTGAATTACAGAGACCAATGTTAACTTCTTAGCATGGTGGATAAACTTTACATCCAACGATAAACTCCTGATAAAAATCCTGCCTAGGTGTAGAATCAAACCTACAACCTCCCTTGTGAGAATCAAGCATGCTACCTTTCCTCCAGGTAGGTCATGTTATGATTAGCTACCAGTTTGAAGAAACAAATTCACACATAATGTCATTTCTATAATTTCCTCATGGCAAATTTCATGAGGAAAGGAATCCAGAAAAAATCGAGAAACGATGAAAGGGAAAGATGATGAACATGTCTATTGGTGTTTTGAATTGTTTAGTTACGAAGTCTTTTGTTATTTGTTTAAAGTAGGAACAGGAGAGCGAAAAGGAGTAATTTGAACCAGAACCTGGTTGCCAAGAAACTTCAGCTTTTTTCCAAAGACTGTATGAAAAGAGAGAGGAAAGGGATATTCAACGTATGAAATATAAAATATGTGTGAAAATAAAAGAATTGAAACCCTGCAAGATAATACTAACGAACTTCAAACTATGAAAACATATTTTCGTGGTGGAAAACTGCAAGTCATTTTCGAAATATGAACTTGATTTTTTTCTGTATTAGAAAGTGGAGATATGGGACGATACGATCCCTCATCAAGAAAAATTTAAGTAAGCAGACTCCCTCCCTCCAACTTTTTCAATGGTCATAATTAGTAATTAGGGTCCGGAAGTTGAGGAAAAATCAACTTCTTTTCTGACCCTTAAAAACAATGCCAAACCTGATATCATGTCATTTTCCCTTCAGTTAGAACCTGAAAACTCTTTCTATTTTACAATTCTTTTGCATTTTTCAGCCTTTTTTGTTTAGTTTATTTGTCAGTATTCTTAACAGTTTTTGTTGCATTTTTTACTTATATTTTTGAGGTTTATTTTTCTCCTCCCCTGTTGTTTCTTGCATTTTAAATGCATTTACTAGTAAAACTTACATATTTAGGTTTCTTGACTTGGTCCTTTTAACAAATTCACTATGAATCGAAAATACGGTCAATGGAAAAGCATAATATCATTCTTAACTGAAATGTTTGGCAATGGATTAAAATACTTTGTGTGAAGACTACTTTGAGGTTCTTTTTCTGGACACTATTATCGCTTTAGTCTGTGGTTTTAAAGTAAAATTAGTCACAATATTAAATGAAATTATACTCTGGTGTACGCGAAGCAGAACTGTATTTTTGGATGCTGGCCGACTACAGTATCGTAGAAGGCCCACTCTGAGAGGAGATGTATTGGTTGATTTGGTGTTTTAAGTGAACTTTATGCACAGTAAAGCTAATCGGGACTGGATCTACAGTTTAAAGTGGGATCCGAACCACTGTGCAATGAGCCTCCACCTGATATTAAAACGGGGACACCTTGATTACAACATGCTGTTTAAGAACATGTATTTATGATATATTAATTCTTAATGTGTGTTAACATAGCTTTTGACAGCTAAATGAAAAGGAAGGTCTTTGCCAAAAATCCTGCCAATCACTGAAAAATCAAGCAGATGAGTAGAAACATTTCAGAGGTATGCATCACATAAATATTTACAGTGATTTAATGTCATCTTATATTACATTATTACAACACTTTGTACTACGTAAATAACAATAAAGAAAAAAGAATCAGGAGTGGGTGAGATTTGAACCTACGATGTTTCATTCTTGCCGAAAAAGAAAAACGAGATGACCGCTTAACCAACTGCTCCAAGGGATTGCTAACGTGAAAGCCTGTAAAACAAGTTGATCTAAGTTGAAATAACATTTTGCCGGAGTTCCGAACCATGTTTCGCCACAGATCAGGGAAAGGACGCACTTTGTAGAATCGTCCAGTATTGTGCAATTCATCTTTACTGTAATTTTGCCTAAAATCGAGAGAAATTTGCTTCATTGCATTTATATGTGATTTCAATTCTCTCCAGGTGGTGGAGAAGAGTTCAGTGTTTCCAACTGCACATAAATTACGCTATTTTCTATTTCAGAACAAATAGTCTTAAAAAAATCAACATTTCTATTTCCAATTTACGATTTTTGTTTAATTGTGTACTATATTACTGGTTTAGGAATTCTAACTTGATGGAATGTGAAAGAATGAAAGAAATTCACAACAGCGTTTTAGTTTAGAAAGAAAAACTGTTGTTAAGCTGGATAGTATTTGTGGACTCTGAGGCGCTATGTTACCAAATTTATGAATTCAAGACTTTGAATTTTTTCAGGGCGGTCAATTAAGATGTTGCGAAGAGTACATGCTCAATATGTATGCTTGGTACTTATAGGTACAATAATATATATATCCTGCAGATAGGAAACAATTCCAGTGTTTGCATAATTCAATTCTAAGTCTTCCTCATAAGTGGTATGTGTAAAACGGATGTACATTAATTCCAATTGTGACTCAGTCTGCGGCTGCTGGTAAAATTTATTATTTTGAATCAGATTCTTTTAAAAAAATGCATCTCATATTTTTGGATTTTTAAAATTTTTCACTTAATCAGATACTACTAATACAAGCCTACTGATTGGTTTCTTATTTTATTAAAAATGCAATGCAGCAGTCATGTTGGAGATGGATGTCGTGATATACGACCTTTCAAATATAAAAAAAAAAAAAACCTCACATGTAAAGCTATTGCAACTTTTAGCATAAAGTATCAGTTTATAGCTGCTGAAAGCAATATGAATAGAATCATTGAAAAAAAAAATAGACAATCAAACATGCAAACAGCGCATGGCAATTGAAACGTGTCGGTGGAGCGCCTCTAGAAACAGACATCCTTCTTTTGAAAATACAAGAAACCCTAAAGTTTAACAAACTTTATTTATTTATTGTTGAGAACAGAAATAAAGTTCATTTAGTTAGTATTTCAACAGAATAATCTAAGTAAAAATGCATTGGATTGAAAACATTGAGTGAAAAAACAGGAACAAGGTTATATTCTACCATTCCATCCAAGGAACAAATGTTTCCACAGTTTTCAAAATTCTTATAATTACAGTTGTAGGTTTGAGGTCACACAACAAACTTCATGAAAAAAATTCCCCATAACATTTAAAGCCTGTTCTTGAAAGAGATGTGCAAACGTTAATATCAAAAAGCATTTCAGATACTAACTGCATAAAATGCAAAATAAATAATGGAAAGTAGTTGTGCTGGTATTCACTTGTTTGGTGGATCGAGTCTCCACATTTATATAATAACAAAAATAAATTTTATTTGAAATAATAATAATAATAATTATTATTATTATTTTGAATAAAATTTATTTTTGTTAGTTTATAATATTTATTATTGTATAATAACATTTATAACCATGGTAAATATACTATTCAATTTTTATCATTTGCCTGACCCCCCCTGCAAATATTTCTGGCGACACCCATGAAACAGCGTGTCACATAGAGGCACACACAAACATTTCCTCTAACTTCTGTTACATCACCGAAATTTTACTGAAGACAGAGAAAAATAAGATTGGATGGTTCATATTAAGACTACTAGTCTTGGGTTCATATAAAACTAGAGTTCTAAGAATAACGATCGCAAAGTGTAGTGGTTGCCGTAACGATACCAGGATATATTTATATATTGTAACGTGACGTCGGGTATGGCACGGGTGGATGTGATAGGCACTTTCAACTCAATATATATATATATATATATATATATATAATTTGTAGACCTTGAGGAAATTATAATTTCCCACTGAACACGAGCATGGCTTTTACATTAGGATATTTTTCTCCAAACAATATCAGCAGCCAGTGTACAATTCTTGCCATGAGAATGTAATACATATCAGGCAATATGCAAGTATCTTTTTTAACCCTCATATCCTGGCATTGCCTACGTTGATGTGCGAAAATGTTCAAATTGTGTAAGGAATATTTTTTTAAATCTTTTGTCTTCTACTTGAATCCTCTTGCCCATGTGGCAGCCTGACAAGAGTTCAAAATTTTGTGGAAAAAAAAAAATCTTCTATTTGGTAAATGCAAATCGGGTTTTCGACCATAGGCTTTGATTTCACAGTGCTGAGAAGAACAAGCTATCATAACGCAACTCCCATGCTGCATTTGGGATCGAACCAAGAACCTTTAGATTGTATTGGCTGGTGTAGTTATTCATCATCTTTCAGATGGTTATCACTCACTTAGCCTAAAGTATAATGTATGCAAGAGGTTACATCCAAAGTTATGGCACAAGAATTGACACGTACAGTAATTGAGCTTCTGTACTCTCCATGACTGAACCGATATGGATATTGATAAGAAGAGGATAATACTTGCCTCACAAATAGATGAAGGTTATTCCATAGTTTGTCCTCTCAATAATGGTAATTGACACACATCTGTCCTTCCAGTCAGATTTCACTCTCCTCATGCACCACTGTCCAATAATGGTCCCTCCCAACTTCCTTGCTCTATCCCATCCACTCGCCAACTGTCCATTCTCTCTCCCCTCCAAGTCTCATGCCACATACGCCTTCCAGTCAATCACCTGACCTTTGCCTGATTACTTATTCAGCATTCCTTTTTTCTGTGCTATGTTAAGACTTGACACTTCTTACCCAATACCTTGGGTACGATATGCTATAATTCGTAACTCTAGCGTTTGCAGTTACCAAGGTACATTTTTATTAACAATCTTGCCGAATTTTAAATTTCCCACCGAAGAAGGTATCTCTTTCTCTGAAAGTATCAGCAGCATGTGCATAATTCTTGCATCGATAATGGAATACATTTTGGGAAATAGGCAGGTACTGTTTTGAACCCTCACGTTCTGGAATTGCCTACGTGGGGACACAATGATGTTCAAATGTGGGAGAAAAATTCAGATTTTTTTACTTCTTCTTTTTTTGTAATTAATAAAGGATTTTTTTTATTTCTTTATTATAGGGTTATAGTGTACTCTTTACTAAAAAGGAACGAGATATCATTTGTAACTCTATCAGTTGTAGTTCCAAGATAAAATAATAATATTCAAATCTTGGCAAATTTCAAATTTCCTGCTTGAAAATGCTCCTAGAGTTTATGCAAAACTGGGAAAATCGGCCCTGACGTCTTAAGGGTTAAGGGAGGTGAACAGAGTGGCTTGTGCAGTTTGATAGTTTGATGAGTGATTTCACAGCCAAGAAGTTTTGAGCACATGCTCACTTGCAGAAAAATCAGTTGTAATTTTAAACTTCTGCGGTTTCTTTTCATCCATCATGATTCACATAAATGTTGAATTTTTTAAATCTGCCTTACTGTGTACCTCTTCCTCTGTCATTAATTGTATGATTAATCATCTATCCAAAGCCACATTGTCTCATATTTCTGTGGTCATTCACCAACCTCCATGGTGGAGGGGTTAGCACTGCATACTATGATGCTGGGAGTTCGGGGTTCGAAGCCTAGACTGGACATGGGTGTTCTTTGTGAGTGTTCCCTCATCAATTCCATTATATCATCACTCATCCTCATCTTTGTGGTATGCATAAAGTGGCAGAAAAGCAAAGTAAATTAAATGAAAGAAAACACAGCAACTAGTGTCAACTGGATATTGTATATGCAATAGCTGAAACTTGTTCAGACATACATAGGCATGTTCTTCTGCATGTCTCACCACAGGGCTGACAGCTATTTGAACTTTTTGTAAATTGTAAAAGTCACATTTTGTGACTGAGTCTGATACACTTAAAGATACTTAAAGAAATTTTGTGATTAAAATGTGTAATGGGAGGGAAAAGCGTTTTAGATCTGAATGTGGCTCTGATGTTAAATGAAAAAGGGAAACTTGGTTTGTATATTTTAACATTAATTGAACCTTAATAAAGATTTTCCTTTTTTTTTAGGAGAGAACAATGTACTGGCTTAAGAATGTGCCACACAAAACCAGCAGTGAATGATATTATAAAGCTGCAAGAAAAATCTGTGATATATTTCTCTGCAACTGGGATCAACATGTGTTGTTACTTAATTAAAATTTTAGAAACCCCTGAAAAGTTATGTCTGTAGCACAGCATAGCTGATATTGTCCAGTGCTTTTCATTTTTTGTGCAATTGTGTCAGTTTATAATAACTTGACATCATTTGATCTCAAACAACTAAAGTTTAATATTAGTTACTTCAACATGTTTTTTTTTATTTCTTTAATACTTTTTCTATAATATGAATATAGTGTTTGTCAATATTGTTGTAATTCTTTAATATTTTAGTTTTGTTATCACCTGTTTCAAATAATAAATTTAATAATAAAGTCACTTTAATGTTACAGAATAATGTCACTTTAATGTTACAGAACAATAGAAATTCAATATTTCTTTCCAGGATTTTACATTTTTCCCACATTATACATTCCATCTTCATGATGGCATGAACTGTTATGAAATTTTCTCAGATTTTACATTTTCTCACATTTTAAATTTTGCCTCCCTGGCTCCATAGAAAAACACATAATTTAGGTTCCACTGTCTTTTATGGTTCTGTGTCAATAACCTTTTCATTATATTTGCTCCTCTGCAACTTGTATGTTATGTAACTGAAATTTAAAATAGAAACTATTTCTTTGATATGTGTATTTGAGATTGTTTACACAAATCTAGCCTTTACAACCAGTTATTTCTTCTTTCTTTTTAAGATTATAAACATACTTTTTTTTTTTTTGCATGTTCCACAATGTGACATTTTCACCTGATGTTTTTCATAGCTTTTGCTATAATTTGGGCTTAGCTGATACCAATACCGATACTTGAAATTTGTAGTAATTCAAAGTAGTTAAGAATATTTATCAATTTGAATATACAAATCTTTCATTGATACTATATCATATTAATCTGCCAGAGTTATGCCTTAAAATATTTATGGTTGTACATCACAATCTTTTTAGTCCCACAGCATTGTTGCAAATGGAGCAAGCATATTTGCATAATTTCAAGAAATTTCCATGAAAGTTTTGCACTGCATTTCTGGAGTCCGTGAAACATTCCAGACTCTGCAAAATATCAGCCAGTATTGATGATTAAATTCCAACTGATACTTTCTGATACCAATACTGATGTATCGGTATTGGCTTAGCCCTAATTATAACCATATATTATCACCAATTTGTGAAGAATTTTTACTCTGTAATATTTGAATTAAACAATCAAAACCTATGTGATAATCTGTGTGAAGTTGAAACGACTGAGTGTTGATTTTTTTTTCTGGTTGAGTCAGTATTGAAATCATGGAATTTCATTATATCAGTCATAAATATATACATTGATGTGGCACACAATGTAAATTAAGTTGTGATGATTCATCCATGAATGAAACCATCATGTAATCATGTGAAAGCTACATAATTATTTAGTGTAAAAGTATATTTTGAGTTTCTCTGTATTGTGTGCATTATAAGTTGTATTTTTCATGTAAACTTTAACTACTTATTTTTATCTTTTATTTGTTTTCCTATCATTTTTTTTTCTGTGTCATGAGGTATTATTGAAAATAAATGTGGCAGTTCCATAACTCAGGTTAGTTTCTTTTGCTCAATTGAAATCCACTTATCTAGCGGTGAATACCTCAATTACAGTGCCTTCAGAATAGAATTTTTATGAAAACATATTTATGTAGTGTTCTTTAAATATCAGCCTATGACATATTATTACATGTCATATATTCATTGAATATTCATGTATTCATATATTGTTTTATTGAAAATATCAATAAATTTTTTGTGAATGAAAATGTGTTTTTTTTATTCTCGCCGCATTCTTTGTTGAGCAGTTGACAAAGTGCCTGAATGTTTCTTTGTGAGTACCAAATATGTTATTCAATGGATCATGTATACATGAAAAAATGTTCTTTTTATTTGCTCACTAGCAATGTGGAAACTCAGAAAATAAATGTACAACCGTGCAAAAGAAATGGAACACCTAGATACTGAAATCTTCATAGTCTGCGTAACTCTATGATGAAGGGTTAACTTCAGTACCATTTCTACAACCATGATGTTTTTATGCTACATTGCATCTTTGAGACATGAAATGAATAAATGTCACATGGGACACAGCATACAAAATTGTTTTCTTGAGGATTCATAAAATTGAAACAAGCCAAGTTTCTTTTTAATCTGCTTTATGCTGTCACAGGCTAATCGGTACTATACCTGCAGTTTAAAGTGAAATTTATAGAACTGTGCAATGTATCTGCACTGGGAATTGAACACTGACCCCACTTTTACAAGGCAACTGCATTACAGCATTTTGAGGGAGGCCCTGAAATGAGTGCAACATTAATAAAAATGTTCACCTTCATGCTCGCAGCTATGAAAGTTTGTCAGTGATGAAGGGTATTCCTCCCCCTTCCCCAAATGCATATTCAGAAATATATCATATTTATTCATATATAATGTGCACTCTTTTCCAAAATTCTTGCCCACCAAAACTGTGGTGTATGCATGTAATAATTTGGACAGCCAACATGAAACCGTGCATGTTTTCACTATGTTGATGCATGTAACAAGTGCAAATACAAATTACCAGGTTGGATTTCTTTAGTAATAATGATTTTTAAAAACATTATAAAACTGAAATGGCCATTTTTCCATGCTTTCACTTTGTAACGAAAGGTTTTGTGACACTGAGAAAAGTGGTGCCGTTCTGGCAGAATTCAAGCATGCACCTCCCGTTACATGGGATGTGTATCAGCAGCATTTGTTGGGCACGAAATAATAGAAAATAACTTCCTGAGCAATGCAAATCCATAACATAATTTTCATCTCACTTTCTTTTACTACAGGGTAAACGAGTTGGTTTCAGAAGTGAAAGCTTTGGTATGCTAAACACAGTGGAGGGAGAAGGGGAAGGTGGCATGGGTTGGTGACTCGTATTCACAGGATGATATTCTCCTCCTGGTAGCAACAGGTGATTCATTGAATAGGTATGACCTACAACTAAGAAAGCAATTTCTTGAACCTAAGTTGTACTGTGCATTATATACGAGATATAATTGTTTGTCGCTTTTCCCCATCAAAAGGGCCTCCCCGATGGAGCTGTGGTGACATCATCACCTTGTAATCAAGGGGTCCCAGGTTCGATACCCAGTGGAGGCACATAATGGTTCGGATCCCACTTTAAAACTGTAGGTCCAGTCTCGATGAGCCTAACTGTGCATAAAGTGGACTTAAATAAAACACCAACTCAATCAATCCCCATCAAAAATTAGGGTGCGCATTATGCATGTGTGAATACGGTATGTACAAGAAGGCCAAAAGTGTGGAGCGATTCCTATAAAAGACCAGAGAACTGACACACTAACTCCAATACCATGACCCAAAGTTATGTGAATGAGGGTAAAAACTACCTATACCATGCTACCAAGATAGGCATCTTGGAATCAACCTCATTTTCTTCAGTTTTATTGCAACTTTAATTGTTCTCATGTATTCACATTGATTTTCTACCTCTTGGGCTAGTTGCACCAATGAAGAAGAATGATGAACTTGAGAAATGAATGATGATCCTTAAGTCCTAATTTGAATGTTCTATTGTATTAACCACTCCAATATCCAAGGGCAAATAATGAGAAGTCCGTGAACTTTTAGAAATTAATCAATTTTGAGAATATAAAGTTAACTTCAAAATGGTGGCGGTCTTGATAGCATGACCTGGATGGTTTTCCATCATGTTTTGGGAGATTGTATTGGTGTGTGTGAACCCATTTTTTATAGGGGTGATTCCACACCTTTGGCCCACCCTGTATATGCTTACAGTATTTTCAGCTCACGTGGACATTTTTTTTATGGATCAGCCTATGGTTGTGTGGAACATAAGCCAAGTTGTTTGCCCCCAAGGATGTGAGAAATCTCAAGCTATTTATTTCTGTATTACCATTTTCTAGGGATGTGACGAAGCCGATTACAGATGTATGAAAATCGGCCGAAATTTACATATAGGCATCGGTATCGGAATCGGCAAAAATCCGATATTTAAACCGGTACAGATTATACTAGAGTTTTTACCTTCTAATAAGTTTTATATTTTAGTATTGTAAGATTTATTGAAAATTAGGTTATGATTCATCATTATTGTAGAGTTTTTGTAATAAAATTATTGCAAACTCATTCAGAGGATCAACCTAACTATAAATCGGAAATAAAACAGTGCATTGCTGAACCAGGATCTGCTGTTGTATTGGAAATTCAAAAATGAATATTCAAACCTGAAGCAAGTGCTGAGAAAATAGTTGGGCATACCTGCTGCATCAGTATTCAGTTATTGAGTGTTCAGTGTTGCTGAACAGATTTGAGATAAGAGAAGAAGTAGGTTACTTCCTGAAGTGCTTCCAAATCTTGTGTTTCTGAAGTTGAATCTGGCAGAACAGTAATTCATTTTGCATTACAAAGAACTGCTTGTGTACTAATGTTTAATCTCTTGAGAATCCATGTTCTTCTTAAAGGTTCACATAACATTTTGTAGATGCAAATGTACATTCGCATCTCTTGAGAATATATATGTATATACATATGATATGCAATAGAAATGTACATAGCAAATTTATTTTTGTCATGCTGAAAATAACATCCCATTTCTGTTTAATAATCTTATGTATCGGAATCGGTTAAATATCGGCATCGGTATCGGTTCCAAAAATTATCGGTGAGTACATTCGGCATCGGTAAATTTTCAGCTTCGTCACATCCCTACCATTTTCCATAGCCTTGACCAAAGAAAAATTCCCTTACATTTCCTATAGTAATTTTATTGTGTCAAGTGTAGGAAATATGATTGCAGTTGTTTGGCACCTGAATAGTAACATATTAACCAGAAAATGGTGGGAGAATTCTTATTTATTTGATCAATACAAATTTTTACACTTTGATCCAGGAAAACCTCAAATGCTATCACAGAAAAATTGAAATAGATTAACATATTCTCTGCACTTTTTAACCCTTACTATCTATGAAACTTAACTGGACTTGTTTGCCACCACTTAATTAACCCATTAACAGGGGGGGGGGGGAGGAAGCTCTATATATAGTCTATTTCTAAAATGTACCTTTTTTGTGGAGCGTCTATATATACAGTGTGTCCGTAAAGTCATGGTGCACTTTTGACCGGTCACAGGAGAGCAACAAAACAAGATAGAAATGTGAAATCTTCACCAAATAAAAGGAGAACTCTCCAAGTTTCTTACCTATTCAGTGCAGTTCGATGTGGCCTCCATTTGTTGCCCGACACATCTAAACGATACTCAAGTTCTTCCCACACACGGTTAAGGACGTCTGGTGTAACAGAGTGAATAACGTCTGTGATTCTCTGTTTTAAATGATTAATGTCGTTGATATGTTCACTGTACACATGTTGCTTCACATAACCCGACAAGTAAAAGTCTAAGGGCATCAGATCTGGGGATCGTGGTGGCCATGGCTGGACAGAACCTCTGCCTATCCACAGCTGGGGAAATGTTGTATCCAGAAACTCACGAACAATGTTGGCATAGTGTGGAGGCGTGCCATCATGTTGAAAGATGACATGTTCTGGAAATTGTGGCACTGCATACATTTCCAACATGTCAAGGTAGTTGATTGTCATCACAGTCTGCTCCACAAAGAAAAATGGGCCTATCACTTTATCATTTTATCATGCATCAGGCCACACCACACGTTCACTTTAGGGATGTTACGTTCGTACTCAACATAGGCACGAGGATTTTCAGCAGCCCATATTCAGATGTTATGGCGATGAACATGTCCACAGACATGGAATGTCGCCTCATTGCTAAACACAATCTTCTGCAGAAATCGTTCATCATTGTCGATCTTATGAAGCATATCTGTAGCAAACGCGAATCATGTGGGTCTATCTGCCGGTTTGATAGCATGCAATAGCTGCAATTTGTAACTTGAAAAATGCAGATGTTTCTTTAACACCGTATGAGCTGTAGTCTTGCTTAGGTGTAATTGTCGAGCACACGCACGCACAGATTTTTTAGGGCTCCTTAGGTAGCTCTCCCGTATAGCCTCTACAGACTCGTCACTTACCGATGGCCTACCAGAATGGGGTTTGTCCAACAAACTGCCGGTATCCTTCAACTGCTTATCCCACCGATTAATGTTATTCCTATGTGGTGGCGCTTCATTGTACATGCGACGATATTCACATTGCACTTTGCTCACGGATGCTAACTTCGCAAGCCACAGAAAACACTGGACTTTCCTCTGTACCGTCCACATCTCGACTGGCGTGGGCAAGTGCTGATCCGCTGCTGCGCAGTTCATGGTCTTGCATCATCGCCTGTGTGCACACATGCTTCCGCATCATAGTACGGAAACTTGGAGAGTTTTCCTTTTATTTGGTGAAGATTTCACATTTCTATCTTGTTTTGTTGCTTTCCTGTGACCGGTCAAAAGTGCACCATGACTTTACAGACACACTGTATATATGGTACGGTACCTGAACCCAATATGGCCTATCTAAGGTTCGTGATTGTTTCTAGCTGTGTACAAAGTCAGAAAGATAAAACTAGTGGCAAGATTCAAAAGTGGGAACATTTCTGGATGTTTACTGAAAATTGGAGCCAATTCCAAATAACAACATGAGGTGTAGGGAATATTTTATTAAAAAGTTACATATATTTTGTTCTTCCACTTCAAAATATGCAACAGAAATTCCAAAGAAAGTACAAATATCTTGTTTTTATAGGTAGATAAGTATATTGATACACTTACACTTTATTTACATAATGACACATGAAATTTGCACAAAGAAATAACATTGTATACAAACCAATAAACAATGGAGTGACACGTCACAATTTGTTACCAGAAGACCATGGATTACACATCACTGTTTCGTCAAATGAAAGGTCATTTATCATCCTTAGTGAGTTCCACACACACTATGTGAACATACAGTGACGTCAGTGGTCAGAAGTAGCATGCTACTTGTAGCGTCGCTACAGTAGCTAGCTACAATTTGTAGCTGTATCTGTAGCGACGCTACATTTTGAAAATTGTAGTTGTAGCGGTAGCGAAGCTACAAAATTCCTGTAGTTGTAGCGAAAATTTCGCTACAGCTACATTTTCTCTAAGCATTTTGATGTGAATTTTGAATGTGGCAACAGCATCAGAAAAAATCGACAATAACCCTTAATTTTGCAGTAGGTTCATAAAGACAAAGTCAATTACATGGAAATACAGATTATCTAGATTGTAGATTATAGATATCTGCATGTTATTTAATAAGTATCTGAATAATTCAGATATCCAGATAACTAACTGACATATATGAATATATTCCAGCTAACAGCTACGTTTTTTTTAGCTGCATAGCTATTTTGGGGAGAAACATGCCTCATTTTCTACACTGCTGGAAAAAAGTGCCTCGTTTGCATCACCCCCGGAATAAATCCTGTGGATGTCCATGGTGTAAGAGACACCAAAATGTCATTAATTGCTGTGTAAAACAACACTAGCAGTGCAAACAAGAGCGATGGATTTTCCACAAAGGATTAGTGCCAGCAATAAATGGCTCAGTATGTTAACAACATTCATCATTGTCAGTATTGTTACAAGAATGATAGAGTTTCTGGAATTACAATTATTTTTGCAATAATATTTGTTCACAAATTTTAAAATTACAATACATTTAGAACACTCGGGTTTACATGACAGTTTCCTCAATATATTGTATCATATTGTATAAAGTACATACGAGTTATTGACTTTCCTGCAGAAACTACAATTTTCTTTAGTTAATTTACATAGTTTTCAAATTTATGTATTTCTCCTACTTTTGCGTCACTTTTCTGTAACTTTTGCTAATCATGACATCATTTTTGGTAAAATTTGCAATGAATCTGAAATTCCTCCTCCACTTAAGGCTCAGCAAATAAAGCATTTCGAGAACAAAACCTGTTCCACTGCTGAACAGTATTTTAACTTTACTGAGGTAACTGAAAAAGATGTACATAGAACTATTTATAGCATACGCTCAAATAGTTTTGGAGTAGATGGTATCAGCACTAAAATGCTCAAACTTTCTTTGCCTTATGTTTTATCTCCGTTAACGCACGTCATTAACTCCTCTCTTTCCAGTGGCATCTTTCCTGAAATGTGGAAAGAAGCACGAATCCTGCCACTTCAGAAAAAGCAGATCGCCACTTCTTACAATGACTTTAGGCCTATCAGTCTTTTGCCTGTGCTATCTAAAGTACTCGAGAAAATAGTGCATTCGCAGACGTTAAACTACGTTAACACGAATAATTTACTGCCCCCGCTGCAATCCGGATTTCGTGAGAAACACAGCACAGCCACTGCTCTTGCTAAAGTTGTGGATGATATTCTCTATGCCATTGATAAACAGCAAGTCACTATTTTAGTACTTCTGGATCTCAGTAAGGCTTTCGACACTGTGCAGCATGACTTATTATTAGCCAAACTTAAATATTACAAGTTTTCTCCTTCAACATTAAACTGGTTTCAAACATATCTATTTAACAGACGTCAAAGGGTCGTATTACATAATTCACCATCTCACGTGTCTCAACCTATAACGCTGAAAGCAGGCATGCCGCAAGGATCGATATTAGGCCCCCTCCTCTTCACCCTTTACACTGCAGATTTGCAGCAAGTTATAAAATTCTTCACTCCACATTTTTACGCAGACGATACCCAGTTATATTTCTCAGATCATTACGCTTCGTTGGAACATAAGCTTCAGTCACTAAATTCTGACTTGAACAGCGTCAGTAACTGGTGTGTATCTAACGGTCTTAAAATAAATCCAGAAAAATCCACTTTCATAATCATTGGTTCTAATTATTCAAGGTCGTTAATTAAAAATATTAAGTTCGAGCTCAAAATAAACAATTTGCCCATTGTCAGGAATAACACTGCTAAAAATCTTGGTCTGATTTTTGACGAAATTTTTGATTGGACAGAACATGTAAAGACGCAATGTAGGAAAGCTTATGGAACACTTAGGATCTGAATCGTTTCCGTGACTTCCTCCCTGCGGAATGCAAGCTAAGACTCATCCAAGCATTAATCTACCCATTGTTCGACTATTGTGATAATGTTTACGGCCCTCAACTCTCGCAAAAGCTCAGTAAAAAAATACAAATGGTGCAAAATGCCTGCTTCCGATACATTTTTCAAGCAAAAAGATCCGATCATATTCTTCCATTCTTAAATAATAACCAGGTTCTTACCATGGCAAACAGAAGGAAGTTGCACTATCTCTGCTTTATACGCCACATACTGACAGAAGGTAAACCGCAGTACCTGTTTGAGAAGATGCATTCCCGTAGGGAAATCCATCAGTATGTTACACGTAAGCGGAACAACTTTGATTTACCCCATCACTCTACCACGGCCTACAAATCCTCTTTCTCCTTTTCGGCTCCCAAAGCATGGAATGCATTGCCTGCAAATATCGCTAGTGTAAAAAACCCATTATATTTTAAAGGTAAAATAAAAGATCTGCTGTTAATGGAACAATGGCAGAGTCGGGGCACATACTGAAGGTATCAAGTCACTCACTATAAGGAATTGTATTATTGTATTATTATTACTATTGTCTTTTTTATTTCTAGTTACACTTTTTTTTTGCAACTAATTCCTATGTATTTTTTTCTTTCTTCATTTTTTATTTTTATTATTATTATTATTATTATTATTATTATTATTATTATTATTTTACGTTTAGCTTACTGCTCCATAAGTTTATAATCATCTCATATGTATTCTCATATTGACAAGGGTTAGGTGGCAGAGCAGCCCTTGGCTGAACCTCGCCCGCTGAATAAAGAAAATTTATTATTATTATTATTATTATTATCATCATCCTTCCTCGTTTCCTGCCTCTGGCTGGTTCGGCATAGAAGTCAAGCCTCTCCATTTTTTCCTGGTCTTTCACCACTCATCTCTTTCCACGGTGTTCCAATCTTGTCCTCTTCTCCTAACACTCTCCACTACCTGCTCTTTCCACCGACATCTTGGTCTCCCCCTTGGCCTTATTTTCACTCCTTGTGCATTGTAAGCTCTTACTGGTAGTCTTTCTGCATCCATCCTCTTCATGTGTCCGAACCATCTCATCTCTTCCTGATCTATCCTGTCCTGAAGCTTCACCACACCCACTGTCTGTTGGATCTCCTCATTCCTTATTCTATCCATTTTAGTCTTCTCCCATAGACTCCTTAAAAATTTCAATTCCACTGCCTGCATCTTCTTTTTGTCTCTCTATGTCACGTAATTATTGGCACTTGCATTTCATAGGTACATCCCTGTTCCTTATTAATCTTCGAACGCTTTGATATAGTCCACCACCCTTTGCCCTCTTCTGTTTACCTCCTCATCTATTCTTCAACTTTTCTCAATCATGACAATGAGGATGAATGGTTAATTTAATTATTCTCTTATCTATTGTCGCTTTCTGCCACTTTCGGCTAATTGTGAGAACGAGGAAGAATGATGAATGATAAACAGTGTAGGAAATGGAGGAGGAGGAGGATCCCATCCTCACAACTTGGCGTCTTTCGTGGTTTTTGTTTTGAGTCCATTTTATGAATAGATAAGCTGATCGAGACTGGATCCGGCCCACAATGTGCCTCTGCTGGGTATCGAACCTGGAGCCCTTTTGTAAACAACGGGCCCCAGGTACTCTTCATTTAAAATGCTGTCTTCATATCAGTCTATTAAAAATTAAATATTTATTCTCAAGAAAAATATGTTGATGTGAACATAAATACGTAATCCTACCAAATTTCATTTGTGTATAGTTGTAATCATTAATTTGGGTAACACCCTAATTGCAATATTCGTATATCAAATTTGAATTAAAATGCCACTTGCATAGGTATGTTATTCTCAAGAACTATAGTACAAATAAGTAACTGAAGTAACACTGCTATCTTAATTATTATGGAATGACGGGAATCATGATAATAAATAACAGAATCTATTTACCAGTAGTAGGGATTTTTTTATATATCCACATGGTTGTTTTTAAGTATTTTTATGCAGAAGTATCGCAAAAAGTAGCGAAGTAGCGAGTAGCGGACAGGAGTACCGTAGCGAGCTACTTTTGGGTAAAAGTAGCTGAAGCTGTAGAGAAGCTACATTTTGGAAGAGTAGCTGTAGCTGTAGCGAAGCTACTTTTAAAATGTACCGTTCTGATCACTGAGTTACGTGCACTGAGGGGTAGCTAGTCTAGCAGAGATAGATCAATTAATCTCGTATCTCTAATTATTTTCTAATCACAATATTTATTGTCTTGTTAAAGACTCAGTTCATATGCAACACTCTTTTTCACGTACATCTCGTCACTCGGTGCGATCCGCTGGCCTAGCTCGCTCTTCCTCCGCCTCACCAGTTCCAGGTATAGAAACGGCCGCCCGAAGGACAAGGGAAGATTTCTGCCTCTACCTCCCTTGCCCCCCCTGCAATGGTTAAAAGTCCGTGCTTTCAGGTCCCCCAGTCTATCTCCTACAGGACAGATAGGGGATTGGTTTCCCTTCTATTTCTTTGTAAATTCGCTAAAGAACTTAGGGGGAAATTTTCTGCAGTACTTATGTTCTCTGTATTTACACCACAATTTTTTACACATTGTACAATACGTATGTATAATATAAGATGTAGTTTTATTATTTATGAAATGGGAACGTGTTATTTGCAGAATAATGTTATGTTTCTGTTTTTTCGAATATGGAATATACAACCTCTGACATTAAAGTTCGGTGAATGATCCTGAATATCGAAAGTAGACGAATTCTTAATGAAACCTACCTTACTGTCCCCTCTCATGGCTATGCACCGTTGAGAACGGCTATACATGTCCTGGAAACTTTTAGAAAAGTCTTCTTTCGGGATGGTGTTCAAGACCCTTGTCACGTTCCGTTGGATGTCCGGAATATCCTCAAATCTCTGACCTTTCAAAGCGATTTTGAGGCGTGGGAAGAGAAAGAAATCTGGATGATTCAGATCCAAATTTCTTTCAATCCATTGCTACAGAGGATGAGAGCTGGTGTGTGAGGTACGACCCTGAAACGAAACGCCAAAGCATGGAATGACGTTCTCCTGCATCACCCCGTCGGAAGAAGGTCAAGGCGTAAAAATCACGCATCAAAACGATGCTTATCACTTTCTTTGACAGTGATGGCATGATCCACAAGGAATTCCTGCCGGAGGGAACAACAATTTTTCCGCCTTGGCCTTCTTCCGACAGGGTGATGCAGGAGAACGCCATTCTATGCTTTGGCGTTTCGTTTCAGGGTCGTACCTCAAACACCAGCTCTCATCCTCTGTAGCAATGCATTGCAAGAAATTTGGATCTGAATCCTCCAGATTTCTTTCTCTTCCCACGCCTCAAAATCGCTTTGGAAGGTCAGAGATTTGAGGATATTCCGGACATCCAACGGAACGTGACGAGGGTCTTGAACACCATCCCGAAAGAAGACTTTTCTAAAAGTTTCCAGGACATGTATAGCCATTCTCAACGGTGCATAGCCATGGGAGGGGACTACTTCGAAGGACAGTAAGGTAGGTCTCATTAAGAATTCGTCTACTTTCGATATTCAGGATCATTCACCGAACTTTATTGTCAGATGTTGTATAATGATTAAATTACAAATATTTGCTCAGACTCTCGTTTTAGTAGTGTTTTATTTAAATATACTAATCTCTTGACCTCTAACATTTGGGCAAGACAACGCGCGTTCATATTGTTGTTGGTTTGGTTTATTTTACTTCACTTTTCTGCCACATTTGGTTATCGCGAAAATGATGAGTGATGATATGATGAAATTGATGAAGAGACCTAGAACAATCCAGGCTTGGATTTGAACCCGTGATGAGCGCGCATTCTTGTTCCTATGTGGTGTACTCTGCAGTGAATAATGAAATATTTTGAAATGAAAAATGTATCTGAGAACTCAAAAAGCCAAATGAATATTATTGAAGAAACTACAAAAAGTGTGTTTTGTTACCCGTTTTGTTTCTGTGCATAAAGTGGACTTAAAAACCAAATCAACCAACCATGGGGGAAGTGGTCATTACAGCGTGCTACGACACCAGGAGTTCCGGGTTCGAACTCCGATCTGGGCCTTGATGTTCTTTGTGTTTGTCCCATCATTAATTTTATCATATCATCTTCGCAATTAACCAAATGTGACAAGAAGTGATGCTAAATAACAAAAATTAAATCAAATCATTGATTGATTGCTTGATTTGGTTTATTTTACTTCGCTTTTCTGCCACTTTTGGCTAATCGCGAAGATGATACGATAACATTGATGAAGGGACACACACAAAGAATACCCAAGGCCAAGCCGAGATTCGAACCCAGGATCTCTGGCTTAGTAGTCAAATCAAATCGTTTTTTTATTTTCGAATGGGGGTGGGGGTTATACGTGTACTTTTTTTTAGTACTCATTCATCATTTTGCAATCCTTTCCTGTTATTGACGTTCTATTTTTTTAGGAATACTGGGCCCTAAAGGGGGGAGGGGTATGACCCACACCAACCCCCCTTTGAACACGCCACTGATTGCTACCCCAAGTGTCGACGACACTGTGAACATAAGAGTAGCAAATGTCACATTTACGCATGTCTTTCATGATATATTCCTATGTAGGCCATATTGACTAAACCTTACATAATGTTCTTTTCTCCTTCATTATATACAGTCCTTTAGATTAAGTCTAAACTAAGTTCATTGTTGTAAAGTACAAATTATGAGCTATCACTTGGAAGATGTAGTAAGTAATGACTATGCAATATTAGATCACATAGAACACAATCACGAGGTTCAGCTATTTCGCTTCTTTGTCTTCAAGTTACTGTACTATGGGGGTTATTCCTGAGTAAACAAAAAATAGTCGATCAGGCAATTCGATTATAGATGGTGGGGGAAAAAAACTTCCGGTTTTGGGCAATTTTCCAATGTATACAAGTGGAATACAGATCATCACCGAGCTTATTTTCTTAATAAAGATTGGATACAAACGGGATCACTTGAAATTTTTGAGTAACATAGAGAAACAAAGGTACCTAGGAAAGATTGGCAATTTCCCTGATCCTTTGGATGAAGATTTACGGAAAAATAGTAGTATTTTCCAAGAGAATGTTGATCTTCTACCAACAGTTTCGTGTTAAGACTTCTGCAGGTTGAAATAAAGCTTACATAAATTATAAACATTGAAATACTTTAATTCTACAACAGTAATATAATTTTCGACATTGTGTAATCAAACACAGCCCCTTTAATGTTAGATTAATTTTATCATATGGTTCAGAGAGAGCGTCGTCAGAAATGTTTGTAAGGGGTAAAGGCTAGTAATAAAAGTAGAATAGTAGAAATAATAATAATAATAATTACAACTGTTATAAATATTATACAATAAATATTTACTAAACTAATGAAATAAACAAATTCTATTCGAAATTAATTATTTATTTATTAATGCTATTCGAGTGCATATCCAGCACAACAGTTACAATACTGAAATGCACAGTTATTGTATTTTATTATTAGCTTTTGCAAGTGTCGTTCAAGAAAATACTTTATTTTACTAATAAAGTTTACATTAATTATATTAAATTATAAAATTATAATTTTTGGAATTCTGGATGATTATAAACAGTTTCAATTTTTAAATATAGTCAAGACACGTGTGTTAGACAATTATGATTTTCGAAACACGTAAAACATTTTCATTTGAATTACTCCAGTGATGTAGTGCCGACTATAGAGCCTATTCCCTCGTGTTTGTGTCCAATCATTTCGCTTTACTGCCTGAATTTACTGATTTTTCCATATCGGATATGTCTGAAAACTATATTCAGATGCCAGAGAAAAAAATATTTGTTCCCAACCTCATGTTGTAACCAAAAGTCACACAATGATTGTCGCCTTTTCTTAAGACACTGCCTTTATACCTTTGAACTCTATGCTATTCTATTGAAAACTGGAAGTAAAGTTCCCGCACGTGCCAAGGAAGCACAGAAATGTAAACATCCGGTGAATATGATACAGCCAACAGGTTCAATCACGTCATTTGAACAGCCTAAATGGCATACTAACATCATATGTTGAATTGACCATGACCTGGGAACAGCAAATAGGACATATTGGGTTCAGGTACCTTATTTCAAAATTAACAGTTCTTGTATTGCAGGCAAGTCATTTTTATATACACCAATTTTATGTGCTTTTAGTAGTCTATGTGGACTATTGGCAATCAAACAATCCATTGTTGATACTTTGTCAGTTCCTGAAAGATATTTTTTTTTTGCAATATGGACTTAAATCTGTGGTGTCTGACTGCCATAAAATGGCTATGGGGTTCACCTTGCCTCAAATAAATGGATACCTGGGACAACCCTGGAGGTTAAAGGCGGCCGAAACATGGTGCTGATAACATCAACTCCAATTGGCCGAGATCGAGAATATGTTGTAGGGCCCTACCCCCAAATACTCTAAATGTGCCTTCATGGTATGGTGCTGTATGCAGGGGAAACTTTACCGTTTACCTTACCTAGTATGGAATGTTTATTTGCAGCAGAGTCTACATATAGATTGTTTACCTTAGCTTCATTTTGCGGAAAGTATTTTTATAGTTATTTTTTTGCATTATTTACGATGAAGCGAATTTGCAGTTGCATCTATATATAGATGATTTGTTTTTGGATGCACTTCCCTTCAAGGTCGCCACAGGGAAGGGGTTAACCTACTTAATATAAATAATTACATGCCACGGTAATAAATTAAATTCACTTTTGGTCTACTTAACCAATTTGATTATTGAGATGAAAGCACACAACATTAGGTGCCTCGTATCAAGAAAAGGGTTACCATTTTTTTTTAAAATACAGTGGTTCCTCACATAAGTGCACTCTCTTCCAGGATGGTGTTCGTTATGTTAATCGTTCATTATCCAGAATCCTGTTTCCCAAAGGTTAGTCTGTTGCAGAGTGGTTACCATAGCATGCTACAATGCTGAGTATCTGGTATTCAAATCCCAGCAAGGTCATGGGTGCTATTTGTGATTGTTCCTTCAGCAATTTCATCATATCTTCATCCATCATCATCTTCATGGTTAGTCAAAAGTGGCAGAAAAGTGAAGCAAAATAAACCAAACCAATCACTCAAAAGCATAGGAATAATTTTACTTCTTTCTTAAGCCTAGTTCAAAATTACAAAACATCATAAAAAAATTTACAGGGAATATTAGAACAGATTTTTCCCCACCTTTATTGGCTGATAAGATGCTGCCAGTTTGTTCCATGTAGTATTAGAGTCTGACTGTGGTCAGAGGTTTATCCAGAATTTTCCATTTGGAGAGGAATGGATTTAAGTTTGTATTTAGGGCTTTACTAACAGTGGCATCGAGTGCCATTCATATTCAGGTGTTTGCAATAAGATTTTCATATTGAATCCAGATTTAATCATCCTCCTTTGTGTAAATACATCTTCAGTTGAAAAACTGAGAATTTATTTTTAAACATTTTACCTAAACATTCATGCTATATTGAAATAATGCAAGATTTCAAATTCAATTAAGTTATTTATAATTAGAAATGGCTATTCCAAAATAAATAAGGATAATAATTATTTCCGTAGCATGCAATCTGAGTTATGTACAATGTAAGGCTACCATACCTTTCAATCTACTTTTTATTTCAGAGACCCCACATTAATACGAACTGCACTTAGCATTGAAATCACATCCTTGTTCCCTACCATCGGTAAATTCAGAACAGGGGCCTCCTTGATGGCGTAGTAGTATTGTCGTTGCCTTGTAATCAAGGGGTCCTGGGTTTGATACCAGGTGAAGGCACATAGAGCATGGTCACAACATTGCATCTACATAACCATTTGAATTTGGTGCACCAATCATTCTTTCAACACGTGTTTTGGAGAACTTACCTTTTGTACAAGGCTGGTGAAGCCCCTCCCTTTCAATTTGACTCAGTTAGTCTTCGCTTAGTCGCAAAAAATAGAGTTTTTTGCAAACAGTATTCATAGTGTAGAAAAACGCTATGATAAAACAAATATTACACATATGATTGTTTAGTTATTCAGTAAAACGTAAAACAAACACACACGCCAACAGAACAGATGTCACAAGCTGCCTTAGTTTGCTACAAAGATCCAAATTTTTGCAAACTGGAAACAATATTGATTTAATATGGCACAAAAAATTTCATGGGGCACCATGGCATTCTCTTTTACATTTTTTCCCATTTAGATCGTTCGGCGTCCAAGGCCAACTCCCGCCGCCCCCTAGCTACACCTCTGAACTCGACAAGACTCTTAAGAAAAGCAGATATTGGGAGCAGGAAAATTGTACGAAATGTATTTTTATTTGTATAAAATTTGACATCGGGGGCGCAATTTTTCTTTGTGGGCCCCCGTGGCGAAGTGGTTAGCACATCGAGCTACAATGCCAGTGGTCTCTGCCCTCTGTGGTTGCGCCACTGCACCCCCTTTCCCCCGCAGTTACTTTGAACATTAATCGGCTTGAAAATATTATTTTCTTAAGAGTATGATATTGTTTAATAACGGCGATAAGATTCCTCTACACTAAATTTCTAGGTGAAGTATGATAATGTAGGGACATGAATGTCTGGAAGGGGGAGCAAGGTAGGCCACACCCCCTTTAGAAATCGAATGTCAACCTAAAAGTATATATTTCACACCTATAATTTGATTTCAGTCAAATGTGATAATTTCAAATTCAAGTGGTGTTTTTTGAGGGGCAACACTATTATCGGGGCTATACCCCATGGAAAAATACCTTGCTTGTCCCCCTGTAGAAAAAACTGCGAACGTCCGTGATTAGGGTGGGGTGGGGGGGGGGGGCAATTGCCACGTTTAGCCGGGGCTCGGTTCGGGTGTGGGAGGATAAATTGATTGATTGATTGATTGCTTTTGTGTTTTAAGTTCACTTTATGCACAATAAGGCTAATCGGGAATGGACCTACAGTTTAAAGTGGGATCCGAACCACTATGTGCCTCCACCGGGTATCGAACCCGGGACCCCTTGCGAGGGTAAAGAAGTACTTAATGAGCCCAATGTACGTCTACCCCAGATGCTACGATGTCAGGACAATACTAAAACAGCACAGCAACTTCAATTTCGTAAAAGTCGCCTTCTGCGGCATTATCCTCGACAACGAACTGTAACATTTCTTCGTGAACTTTGGGTCTCCTCATAACAGTCTATGAAAAAAGTCCGAAATGGTACGTGTGCTAGACATTTGAGTTTGTGTTTTAAGTCCACTTTATGCACAGAAAGGCTAATTGCAGGGACGTAGTTTGGGGGGGGCCCAAACGTAAGATTTTTTCTATCAAACTATTATAAATTAACAAACTATTTACACAACATATAGGCCTATGCTGTATACATACATTATATAATGTATGTGTATGTGTGTGTATATATATATATACAGGGTGACTGGTAATTAGATGTATTCCCTGAAAGGGGTTAAAGTAGAGACAATTTGCAATAAATTTGACCATATGATACCCCGTCCGAAAATTAGTAGTTTTCGAGATAATCGAGTTTCTATTGTTTTTTCTAAAAATGATAATTTTCCACATAAAAAGATGAATTGAGAAAAAAACTGATAATTGTAGGGAACTTATTTAAGCGTTTTCTGATAGCTAACAAACAAGTGGTTCATTTAGAAAAAAGTTTTTTCCAAATAACAATCACATGTAAGTACCGGGTGGGTCTAAACTTACAAGTGATGATAAAAAAATGCACTCTTAGTTTACTTGGCAACGTATTAATAACAAAAATGGTATGACACGAACCGTACAAATTACTTAAATTACTTCCTTGAGTCATCAGCTATCCAACAAGGTACAAATGTTGCTAACATTTACATTTGTGCACAAAAAATAATACTTCATTCATCATCATGTGTATGGAATCAATGAACAATACAATTAAAGAACATTACACGTCTTGCTCAAAGTGGGCACCTCCGTTACGAATGCAGGCACGCAGGTGTTTACGGGTCATTTGGTCTCTTAACTCGTGATGTGATGGTGGCCTTGACGTGTTGACCAGCTGTTAAGATCCTCTCCCTGAGCTCTTCTTGCGAGTTTACCGGTGCCTTGTCATGTGGCTCCAAATGTAAAAGTCGCAAGGCAGTAGTGTGATTTGTGGTACTACTGGCGCAAGAAAGTATGAACCCCCCTCAGGCCGATTTGGCTACACTTAAAACAAGCTCAACATGCCCATATGAGCTTTTTGCTCAAGTGTGGAACCCTGTCTAATCCAAGATTTTTGTAAAAATGCCCTCGGGAATTTCCCGTGAAAGTATGACCCCCCTCAGATTGATTTGCCTACACTTATAAAAGGCACTTCTGTGAGATTGTTGTCCATAAATTTGTTAAAAATATGCCCTTCTTGATATTTTTTTTGGCTACACTTAAAACTAGGCCAAACGTATTAACACACACACACACACGTATTTACTTCCGGTCCACTTCAGGTCCACTTCCGGTCCACTTCCGGTCTACTTCCGGTCCACACACACACGTATTTACTTCCGGTCCACTTCTGGTCCACTTCCGGTTTGCCTACTTCCGGTCCACTTGTGGCCTATTTCTGGTTTATTTATATTGCATTATGTTTTGCAACAAATTATTAGACATGTGTTGTTTTCTGATTGGTTGGTTATGACATAATGTGATGATGTGTTATATTCTGATTGGCTTATTGTTTCAGATGTTTTCAATGCGGTCTGTGCTTAGGCTATATAAAGAGATTTTGCATTGCATATCAGCCAGTATTGTGAGAGTTGTTGAAGAGTAAGGGTGTGTTGTTGCAGTGCTGCTCATATTTTTTAAACACAAAAATATTGCAGATTTGTATAAATTGAAACACAAATCTATTTGATTTAATATATAGAATTTTTGACAACCTGTCATAGGTTTATTAAGTATAGAGTTTTGATTTGAACCCCAAGAAATTTTTTATAAATACCGAAGCCAAAAAATATTAACACACACACACACACACACACACACACACACACACAAATCACACTGCTGAACCCAACTGATATTTTTTTATTAAGCATAGAATTTTGATTTGGACCCCAAGAAATTTTATATAATAAACCAACAACAAAAATGCCAAATCAAAAATATTGTAATCAATGCAAAAAGAATATATCTAGCCCCAATTGGGCTAAGCATCAAAGGAATTGTAATCCAGACAAATGCAGAACTCCCACAAAAATATGCCCTAAATGCCATAGAAAATATAGCATGGAATACTTCACTTATAAACAAAAAGGTACTTGCTCTGCACAGTCATCAACATTGCCCCCACAACCATCTACATCTGGTCTGAAAAGAAAGCATGAAACACCTGTTAATGCTGGACCAGCAAAGCAGCCACGCTATTAACCCATCCATAGCAGTTTTAACGGCCAATTAAGGGATCACCGTTTTGTATCAGAGCCAAGATGTGACATTAAGAATTTTTTGAACAGTATAAATCCTGATGTGCAGGCAATTCTAAATGCACAAAATGGCTCTTATAAGCTGTCCCTCAAATTGTTTACACAATATAAGAAGCCAAATGGCACAAAATTTACACAGCCCCACATAACAGAAACTGTAGCTATATATTCAAATGCAAATTCAGACAAAATAATAAGCAGTTTGATAGATCAATTGAATATTAAACACTCTGAATTTGCTGGAAAAGAGTCTGGATGGAGCCTATGCGGATCTCCACACAAGCTCTATGTTAATATTTCTGAATTCAGCCCATTACAAGGTTCCACTTATGTGCCTTTACCTGCCAATATTAAAAACAAACAAGCCGTGGTTAATATAAAAAATAATGATGAGAAATGCTTTTTGTGGTGTATTTTAGCTGCTTTGTATCCAGTTTCAAGGGATCCTGAGAGAATAAGTTATTATAAACAGCATGAAAATGATTTTGATGAAGCAATGAAGGGCTTAGAATATCCAATGTCTGTTCAGAATATTGATAAATTTGAAAAAAAAGCCAGGGATATTAATGGTAAACAATTATCTATTAATGTATTTACTTGTTCTACTGGCCGTGGCAATTGCTTGATAGCACCTCTCAGAATCAGTACATTTGATGATGATTCTGCTGTTCCGATTGATCTGCTCTTAATTGAAAAGGATGGCACATATCATTCCACTCTGATACATAATCTTGAAGCTTTAGTCAGAACACAACTAGACAAAACTCATACAATATTCAAGTTGTGCAGAAGATGTTTAATTGTATTTGATGGTAGAAAAATGGTGAATGGTGTTTGTGAAGAGAATGCAGAAATTGCTAAAAACAAGTTAATTGAGCATCTGAAATACTGTGGCAACCATAAACCTGTTCATATGGTGATGCCTAATCCAAGTGAAAATGCCAAATTCAAAAAATTTGAAGCCTTGTTGGAACACCCAGCATATATAGTCTGTGATTTTGAATCAAATCTCAAACCTCTTGCATTCTGTAGCCCAGATCCTGATGAACCTTGAATTACATCATACCAGTTACATGAACCTTCTGGTTTTTGTTATGTGATTGTACAGGATGGTGTTGTTAGTAAAGAAGATTTATACATGGGAGCAGATGCCATCAAAAAATTTGCACTTACAATAGAAAATGAGTGCCATGACATAGCATCTAATGTATTATTAAAATCAAAACCTATGTTGCCTTTAACAGAGGAACAGATTGAAGATTTCAACAATGCAGAAAAATGCCCGGTATGTGATTCTGAATTTTCAGATACAAATATCAAGGTTCATCACCATTCTCATACAGATGGTAAATTCTTAATGGCCCTGTGTAATAGCTGTAATATTAAGATCCAGAGACCAAAATTTATCCCTATATTTTGCCATGGTGCATCCAATTATGATTTTCATCATTTGATCAGGTACGAGGGGTTTGACAAGCAGAATTTAAATATTTTAGCTGAAAATAATGAGAAATATATTGCCATTAGCAAAATAATTAAAGTTAATGGTGTTCCTATTCACTTAAGATTTCTTGATTCATACAGAATTCTGTCTGCTAGCCTGGCTACACTGGCCACTCAATTATCTGATGATCAATTCAAAATCACATGTGCTTTGTTTCCAAATCAGGACCTGAAATTAATTAGGCGGAAGGGTGTATATCCATATGATTATGTTACAGATTTTTCTAAATTTGATGAGTGTTCTCTGCCACCACAACAAGAGTTTTACAGCAAAATCAGAGGATCTGGAATCACTGATGAAGATTATCACCATGCCCAATTGATGTGGAACAATTTAAAATGCCAGACATTTGGTGATTACCACAAGGCATATTTAAAACTTGATGTGACCCTCTTAGCTGATATACTGCAGGCATTCAGAAAATCTTCCATGGAAAATTATAAGCTGGATCCAATGTATTTTTACAGTGCTCCGGGCCTAGCATGGTCTGCAATGTTTTTAAACACTAAAATGCAATTGGATCTGATCCAGGATCAAGATATGTATCTGTTTATGGAACAATGTATAAGAGGAGGCATGGTGCAATTTTCTCAGAGATATGCCAGAGCAAATAACAAATATATTCCTGATTATGATCCAGCACTGCCATCAAATTATATACTGTATGTAGATGCCAACAGCCTCTATGGTTATGCCATGATGAAAAAACTGCCATATGCAGGGCTTGAGTGGGTTGAAGATTTCAATATTGAAGATCTTCATGATTTTGATGACAGTAACTATGGCCTGTTCTTAGAGGTTGATCTGACAATTCCAGATAATTTACACAACACATTTTCTGATCTGCCCCCAATTCCTGAGGTTGAGTGCTCACCTGGCTCTAAACAGAAGAAATTGATGATGACTCTGGAGCCAAAACAGGATTATGTCATATATTACAAAAACCTCCAGTTCCTGATGAATCATGGTGTTCAAGTGACCAAAGTTGGAAAAGTTTTGAGGTTCAGGCACTCAAGATGGTTGAAACCATATATTTATACAAACACAGAGCTTCGAACATCTGCAATGAGCCAATTTGATAAGACCTTGTTTAAATTGATGGTCAATTCTGTGTATGGCAAAACAATAGAAAATGTCAGAAAACATATTGATGTTAAAATAATTACTGACCCCAGTCGGAGCAAGAAATTGATTGCAAAGCCCAACTTCAGTTACAGAAGAATTTATGATGAGAATATGGCACTTTTCAACATGAAAAAAAAACAAAGATTAAGTTTGATAAGCCTATTTATGTAAGGGCTGTGATATTGGAATTGGCCAAATTACACATGTTAAAATTGTATTATGATGTGTTGAAGCCTTTTTATAAGGATCGTGTAAAACTGATGTACATGGACACAGATAGTTTTGTTCTTGATATTCAAACAGAAGATGTTTATCAAGATATAACACAGCCTGAATTGTTTAAATATTTTGATACCACTGAACATTCAAAAATTAAACACCACAAGAAAAAGGTGCCTGGCAAGTTAAAAGATGAGACACTTGGTGATGTTATTGTGGCATTTGCTGGGTTAAGGGCCAAGATGTACAGCTTTGAAACATGTAGTGGTGCTGTTGCAAAAAAAGCCAAGGGCATTGGCAGAGTGACTGTGGACAAAGAGCTTGAATTTGAAGATTACAAAAATTGCCTCAAATCATGTAGCACAATCAGAACATCAGAATCCAGAATTCAGAGTGTGGATCACTTGTTGACTACAAATATTGTAAGAAAAGTGGCTCTGGACACACATGATGATAAGAGATGCATTTTGTCATGTGGCATACATACTCTACCATGGGGTCATTGTGATTTGAAAAGTGGCAAACAATGCCCAATTACAGAGCATGATTTGAAATAAATAAACATGCCTATGAACTTATTTGGGTTCAAAAAACAGGCTATTATGGACCTGCCAACACCACAACCCTCTTCTGATATGATATCTAAACTAAGTGGTTTGTTAATTATTCATCTGAACAGCATATTTACAGATGTTGATGATGAAACAGGTAAAATATTGTACATATTTAACAATAATTTAAATCATTACCAATTACCTGTAGGTGGTCAATTGCAATTTATTACAACCCCTGAGGGTAATGTCAAGATTTCAATAGGGAGAAATATTTATAGAATTAAGCACTCAAACATGATTTCTGGCACTGTATATACTGTTTCTGCTGGTGACTGCTTATATATTGAGGTCCCTGGATCCTATGACAAGCTTATACCTTTTTTTATAGAATTAAGAATTAGATATTCAATAATAAATAACCACTAAAACAAAAATGCCCAATGATATATTTGGCCATACAAGACATGAAGATCACAGTGATGAGATTCTGATGCTTGATGTCAGAGTCAAGAAATTAAGAAGTGATTTACAAGCTTTACAAACCACACTCAATGCCAGTCTTCAACTAGAAATTACAAATTTACAATCACAATGCATGGACCCTCTTCTTAAAATTGATTCTGAACTCAAATTATTGCTTCAGAAATATACTGATCTGGCAACATTGGATAATTTTCAAAGTTTAGAAGAAGCCGTAGCAGCTCTTCAAGCCAAATTTAAGACCCAGGCCACCAACTCTGAGCAATTGAAACAACAATTGGAAGAGCAGATAAATAATGTCCAGACACAGCTCCAAACAATTGTCAAAAGCATAAAATCACAAGAAGATTTTGATCTAGTGATTTCCACTCTAAAGGAACAGATTCAATCACTCCAGATACCTAATCTGGACCCTCTAAACAATGCCATAGCCGAGGTTAAAGAAAAAATTGAGACACTTGAAAATTTTATGAACAACTTGCCATCTTCTGATGCTTTGAGTGCAATAACTCGGAGTGTTGCAAATATTAAGCTGCAACTTGAAACATATGAAGATTTTGGAAAAATTCAAAGTACCATAACCCATCTTGAGGGTACAATAGCAGCAGTGCAAAGTGATTTGACAAATGTACAAGAATCTCTAGAATCCCGCTTGCCTGGTATTGTAGACACACTTGTCAGTGTCCAGCAACAGATCACAAAACTTGAAAACCTCAACACTGAATCTGAGCTATCTCATTTTCATCACTTGATCGATGATATCCAAACAAAACTTGAAATTTTACAACAATCAACACCCACTCAGGCAGATATGGCCCTGCTCCAAAATGCTATGCAAAATGTGGCTGATGCTTCTGAATTAAATAATGTGAAATTGGCACTTGAATTTTTGCAAAATACTGTATCAAATCTGCCTACATCAGAGGAACTTAAAAATATAAAGAGGGCAGTGAATCGCATATTGAAATCAGAAGATATCAAGAATATCCAGACAGAGCTCAAACAACTTACTCAGACAGTGGCCACTCTACCAACTAATCAACATATTAATGAACTGCATGCCCTGTTTGAGGATATCAGAAGACAGGTCCATGATCTTACTGCTCAAAATTCAAAATTGGCAGTTATTGAAAATTTGCAACAAATTGTAGCTAATATCAAGCAACAGCTAGGGACCATGGAATCCAATCAAGCAAATGCCCTGTCTGTTTTTGCCACCCAGCTTCAAGAGATTGTGCAACAATACAAGAAACTTGTTGTGGACATAAAAATCAAGCCAGGCCATGATGATGTTGTTAGGACCATCAATGAGCACCTTGAATCTGTAACAAGCAGATTGCTGACAGCAGAAAAATTAATAACCGGCATAATTGAGAATCCAAAACATACAGTAATTCTTGAATTGTACAGCATCCCCAACAAAGAATATGATTCACCATTTACACCAGGTGGCAAAATATATATGCTGTCCCCTGCACAATTTTATTACCAGTTTTTTGTTGGGGGCACACTGAGACCAATCAAGATCAAATATTGGCTTCAACCACAGGCACACCACTACCCCACCTTATCAATAACAAATGCTGACAACAAACCAAAAATCACCAGTGTAGAGTTAGAGGATTTTACAGATCCCAATACATTAGAAACATCTTTTGCTGAAGATGATGGCTCTCTGGAATTTCATATACAAATAGGAGACAAATTATATTTAGAAAATCCTGTAGTATCAGCTGCTGAACACCCCATAGTTGCAATATTCTTGTTTTCATATTATGTCTAGACAAATTATTGTTGATGAATTACACAGACAAGCCAGACATAATTATAAGAGACTGCCAGTAGTCACAAAAGGCATAGATGATTTATGGCAGTGCGACTTGATTGAGATGGCAAGTGGACAGCTGAAAAACTTAGACAAAATCAACAAGGGCTACAAGTATCTACTCACTGTCATAGACACATTTTCAAAATTTGCCTGGGCTGTGCCACTCAAATCCAAGACTGGAAAATGTGTTACAGAAGCCTTCAGGACAATCATCAATCAGAGTGGAAGATCACCGCGCTATTTGCAAACAGATAATGGCAAAGAATTTTATAATTCTGTGTTCCAACAATTTATTAAAAGCCAGTCAATACAACATTATTCGAGTTACAGTGATCTCAAAGCCTCAATTGTAGAGAGATTCAACAAAACCCTAAAAAATCTTATGTATAAACAATTTACACTTCAAGGTAATTATAAATGGCTTAATATTCTTCCAGAACTTCTACATAAATATAACAACTCGGTTCATTCCACAATCAACATGAAACCCTCTGAAGTAACTTCATCTGATGAGCAAAAATTGATCAGGACTGTTTATTATCCTAGATACCAACCAACAACAAGAAAAGCCAAATACAAGGTGGGTGATCAAGTAAGAATCAGCAAATATAAGCACTTATTCAAAAAAGGTTTTACAAGAAACTGGAGCACTGAATTATTTACAGTGGTTCAAGTTAAACCTGGGACCCTTAACACATATATAATAAAAGATCACCGAGGAGAAATTCTCAAAGGCCGGTTCTATGAAGAAGAACTCACCAAAACTAAACAGCCTGACACATATCTCATAGAAAAAATCATCCGCAGAAAAGGCAACAAGTTATTTGTCAAATGGCTAGGACTTCCAGAACACAGCTGGATCGATGCAGACAAAGTGATAATATGAGCACCTGGGATGTTATAAAAAGGCTGCCAGAACCTGAACAGCAGATTAAGAGAAATGGCAAGTTGCTGCCTGATAATATTAGATGTCTTATTGTTGGGCCATCAGCTTGTGGTAAAACTACACTAATGATTGATAATTTTTTATTGGCACCCAACTGGTTAGACTGGAAAAACAGGCACTTGTATGTCTTCTCTAAGAGCTTGGAACAATTAAAATATCAGCAGTTGATGAAGCTATATGATGGATTGGATATAGCCACTTTTGAACCAGATGTTAAGCCACTCCATGAATGTCTAGATAACTCTGTTGTTGTGTTTGATGACATTATACTGGATAATCAAAACAAGGTTAGAAATTTTTTTACACAGGGGCGACACAAAAACATTGATTGTTTCTACCTGGCACAGACTTTTTCTAAAATTCCGAAGCAGCTGATCCGAGACAACAGCAATTTTATATGTGTGTTTCATCAAGATCATACCAACCTCAAACACATACATGATGAATATGTAGGTGTGGACTTGAGCTACAATGATTTTTCCAAGTTTTGCAGTAGGTGCTGGAACCAGGACAGTTATGGGTTTGTCACAATTGATATGACAAGAAAACCCAATAGTGGCAAATATAGAAATAAAATCAACAATTTTCTAGACATTGAAACATATATAAATAACCATGAAAAGGCCAATCATTGATGATCTTAAATTAAGAGATTATCTTGTAAAAAGATTTAAGGGATGGAAATCACAGAACCGAGGAACAGCCTATTATTGATGCTATTAGTGAATTAGGTAAAAATATCAAAACTGTTACAGAGCAAAATCAAAATTTGATCACAGAGCTTGTACCTGTAGCTGCAAGGAACATATTAGATTATCCAATCACCCCACTTTCCAGTATTCATACACCTAGTCCTGTTGCTCCTCGAAGAATTGAAGCTACTCAGGATCCTATTGAATTGGGTCTTCTTGCTCAAAAATATTTAAGCACACCTAAAGACAACAAAGATGAGGTCTTTGGCTTATATGCTGACACAGAGCGTGATGGTAGCATCATACATAGAATTGGCAATTTCAGAGTAACATTTATGGGAGATGATATAATTGTATATTCAGAATCTCATCTTGGACAAAGAGGTGGTTTTGTTAAATATCCCGGCACACCTGGATTGTGGGAACTGATGACTAGGAAAAGGCCTGGCAGCTATACAGATCAAGATTATGAGCACTACAAAGAAATATTAATAAAATCAGATGCTCTATACCAGAACAATGATCCCACACAAAAAAGAGTCAAGTCTAGCAGTGGAGCAAAATACAACAATTTAATCAAGCCCATATGGTCACAGATCAAGACTGGCAGTGGAATCAAACAATACAACACCCTGCCTAAAGAATTTGTGTGGGTTGATGATGTCAGGAAACTTGTAGATAGGTTATTGGTGATAGCTGGGGAGGAAAATGCTGGCAACCACAATTTTTACAATGAAAAGGTTGGAATTATGGACATGATAAGCACCAAATTGTCTAATTTTATAGTGAATGACACTAAGGGGATTGGATATCTTATAAAAATTATTAATACTCTACCACCTAAATTTTGGAATATTTCTGAGGGTCGGGGGTTGGTTAATGACATTATAAACAAGCTGCCATTTGAACTACATATTCCAGGCTATCAGTATTGTGGTCCCGGTACAAAATTGGACCATAGATTAAACAGAGGTGATCCTGGTGATAATCCCCTAGATGCTGCTTGTAGAGACCATGACACAGCATACAACACACATTCTGATCTTGACAAGAGACATGTTGCAGACAAGAAATTAGAAGAGGCTGCATTTGGTAGATTTGTAAGCAAAGATGCTTCTTTGAGTGAAAAAATAGCAGCATTGGGAACCACCATAGCTATGAACACCAAGCAAAAACTGGGGTGGGGGCTGTGAATATGTATATAATAAACCTAGAATGAAGGCCAAGGGTGTTATGTATCAAATACCTTATGCAGGTCTTAAATCTCTTAAAACTATTGATAACCTTTTAACCAAAAAGCAGCGCAAGAAAAAAAGCTCTTGTATTGCCAAGGGGCATGTTATGAAATTGTTGCTTAGTACCCCCCAATTAAAAAAATTACAACAATCCAGGAAAAAATTGCATACAGGGGGTTTCATATTTACCATCCCGGCCATCTTAGCAGCACTTGGGGCTGTGGGGAGCTTGGCTGGGGGATCAGCTGCCATAGCAAAAACAGTAATAGATGCCAAGAAAAATAGGGCAGAATTAGATGAATTGAAGCGCCATATCCTGGCCATGGAGAAACAAGGCAAAGGTGTTAAGAGAGCCATGAATATGTTTAAAACAAACAAGAGCCGCTTACAAACCAAGATATTGAAGCTTTAATCAAGCCACTGGGCATCAAAAATTTTAGAGGTGTGTACATGTCTGATTCTTTGCCAGAGCAACCACTCAACAAAGAGTGTGGCATTGTTAATTTGGATAAGTACAAAAATCAGGGCACTCACTGGATTTGTTATCTTAAATATTTAAAAGATGAGGCATTTGTGTTTGATTCATTTGGAGGTGTTCCACCTGAAAATTTAGTAAAATATCTAAAATCAGCTAATCTTTATTACAATAATGCCCGTGTTCAAAACTTCAAAGATGTTAATTGTGGACATTTGTGTTTATCTGTTCTCAGATATCTGTCTCAAATAAATAAACCATCAATTGAAAATTTTCAAAAGGTCCTGTGGTATTTAAAACATCATGGGGGTATTCCATCTCACCAGCCAAAATTCAATATTGAAACTCAAATTTAATGATGATATAGTGTATCCCAAAACAATAGCTCTCAGAGCATTTTATGGCATGTACTTGATCCCTAATATTACACACCACAACAACACAATTGCAGTTGGTGATCAAAAAATTGTCATCACTCCAGGGCAATATAATCTGTCCACTCTAAATGCTCAATTACCCAGAGGTATAGTATTAACTCAAAATTCTGTCACTCACAGAGTAGAGATTGTATCTGCTACAGAGACAGTGGATCTGGGTACTATAGGAGAGCTGTTAGGCTTTGAGAACAACACAAAACTTGAACCAGCCATCAAACACACTGCTATTAATATACCCAAATTCTTAGCCATAGAGACTCTGAATATTCACTGTAATGTGGCTGAGGGTATGATCACCAAATCAAATGGCATAGGCACTCACAAACAAACTGGCATCATTGCAACATTTAAACCTAATTTTGAATTTATGGAGCCCATTATCTACACTCCATCCCCAACATTATATTTTCCTGTGTGCCATAATAGAATAGATAACATTGAATTGATGGTCACTAATGAAAAAGAAGAATTAGTTGATTTTGCTGGAGCCACAACAACTGCAATCATAGAGATTAATATTTAAATAAAAATACATACAAAAAAAATGGAAAATATTGAGAGTTATGAGCTACAATCATTCCCCCTAAACAGGAGGACATTTGCAAATTTAAATCAACCCAACACAGAGATTGAGGTTGATCTTGATGTAGGGGATGGCTTTATACACCCCCACAGAGCAGATCTATACATCAAATTTGATGTTGTAAAGCTCGATGGAACAGATTATCCGGCAAATTCAAATATAAGATTGGTAGACAATTTTGTGCTGCATCTGTTCTCTGAAATTGAGATCAGAAAGCATGGTGTTGTTATAAACAGAGTGGATTATCCCGGCATTAGCTCCACAGCTTTGGTCACACTAAAATTATCCAAAACCGAGGCATCATACTACAAAATAGGTGGATTTGAGGCTGGTGATAAGATATTATCTAAAAGCCACACAGTATTGTTTCCTATGCGCCTGTTGCCAGGATTCTTCTCAGATTACAAAGACATTATGTGGAAGGGTGGTTTAAGAATCACATTTAGAAGAGCTGCCAATGATAATAATGCTTTGATGAGGTACAGCACATTAAACTCTACAGGGGAAGCTCTGCCCAATACCCTACCTGATGAAGGCAAATGCATTATTCAGACTATGGAGCAAAGAATCCCAGTTGTTGAATATGAAGCCAGTTATGCTCTTAAATACAAAGCAGATATAATAAAAAATCCACAGATTCCTTTACAATTTTATACATATCAATGTGTACAGAAGCCTGCCGCTGGTACTTATTATGAGTTTGATGCTACAAATTCATTCTCCAGTATACAATACGACATGCCGGATTTTGTGGTGGTACTGTTTCAGACTGGAAGACACAATAATCAGGAAAAAAATTCAAGTAGATTTGATAACTGCAACATCAAGAACATATATCTTAAAAATGGTAGAAATGAGGTATTTCCCAGAGAAAATTATAATTTAGACATGTCCAAGGATGATTTCCTTAAATTATATGAAGCATTTACAGCATACAAAAGGGTCACTACTGGCAATACTGACATGTATTACACACCAGATGAATTCAAAGCACAGAGACCCATGTTTGTAATCAACACTTCAAAAAGAAAACAAGTTGTGGTTAATGACAGGACAAACATTAAAATTATCTGTGAATTCCACGATACACTCCCTGATGACACCATATGTAGTGTTATTCTTATAGGTGAAAAATCATATGTTTATGATGTAAGAAATGAGAGAGTCACAGAGCAATTCTAGAAGAGTTACATTATCTTAATACTAGATATACAAGTTGAGCCTGGTGCCCAATTAAACTTAAACCGGAAGTAAATATGTGTGTGTGTGTGTGTGTGTGTGTGTATGTGTGTGTGTGTGTGTGTGTGTGTGTGTGTGTGTGTGTGTGTGTGTTAATACGTTTGGCCTAGTTTTAAGTGTAGCCAAAAAAATATCAAGAAGGGCATATTTTTAACAAATTTATGGACAACAATCTCACAGAAGTGCCTTTTATAAGTGTAGGCAAATCAATCTGAGGGGGGTCATACTTTCACGGGAAATTCCCGAGGGCATTTTTACAAAAATCTTGGATTAGACGGGGTTCCACACTTGAGCAAAAAGCTCATATGGGCATGTTGAGCTTGTTTTAAGTGTAGCCAAATCTGCCTGAGGGGGGGTTCATACTTTCTCGCGCCAGTAGTACCACAAATCACACTACTCAAGGCGTCAAATCGATCGGGGGATCGAGCTGGGCAGTCATCATGCTGATAAATCATGTCACGTCTTGTAGCTAGAGGCACATCCTCCAACAACATTGCCATCCCGTTCCGCAAAAAATGTTCATAAGTGATGCCATTTAAGATTTGGGGCAGGAAAAATGGCTCGATGAAATGATTGTTGATTACGCCCATCCATACTTCTGCCTGGGCGTGCGACAGTGGCTGGATGAAAAGTACCCAAAGCCTTTTCTACCACTTAACCATGTTTACATCGAAATTTGATAGTATGAAAATTAGAAAACAACATTTAAACCATTACATAGAAAGGTAAATATTGAAAATAAAGAATGAAAAATATAAAATTACAAAGAAAAATTACAAAAAATGGATAAGAAAAACAATACATGCGGGAATAAAAGTCTAACTTATACTCACTGTTTAAAACGGACGGCCACTCACCTGGATCTAAAAGCAGAAGCGATCTGTCACCTGGCTCAGATGATGAACATGAAACATACTCCTCCTCGTAGTTCCTACATTTGACATCTGGTTCACAGGCGAGCTACATTTAAGGTCACCGCAGTCACTGGTACATACGACTTGGACTATATCGCGAACACACTCCGTAACACCACCATCAACACTAACACTAAAACACTTGACATCAAGTATATTTACATTATTTCAATCTTTCGTGGCGAAATTTGAAATAGAAACTGTATTTACAGGCAGCAAGATTTTCTCGAAGGCACCCTTCTGACTTTTTAAAAACGCGTCCTTCTTTCCTTTTTATTTTAGCCTTTTGGAATCCAGATTCAAATTTACGAAATTTGTCCCATTCCCTAGACATTCCTATAATCGCGATTCTACGCACCCGCACACACTACTGTGTCAAACAAGAATGACTTGAAATTTGTTGACACTTCGGGATGGTTGTAATATCTGGCAAATTCTGGAAACGTTCCTTCCCTGGGAGGGTTTGAGAGGCAATAAAAATAACGTACTCATATATCCAGATCTTTACTTCTATTTTATCTGCAGGGGCAATATGCCGATCCAAGGTCCTTTGACCTGCACACCGCCTGCCTTGAGAGGCCTGTTTCTGAAGCCCCTTTTTGGAAATGGATGAAGTTGTAAAGTGTGACGTCAGAGGGAGGGAATGCCGCGGAAGAAAACACAGTACACCCCTGAGTAAAAAGTGAAATAACCTTGTGTAATTTTTGTTGTATTCGTTTGTTCCTTATGATTTTTTGTAGGATTCTCATTTAATATCTAAGTTTGAGATATAAATACTGTCGTCAAGTACAGTAAAACGCAATATTAAAAAACTGATATTGTTTTCCATGTTTCCTTCCGATAAGGAGTTTCGAAAAATTATTGAGAAGACAAATTTGACGTGGCAAATTCTAAATTTGCCATTCATTTTTTTACATGCGCTATTTACAATCTGAAGTGCTTAAAATAACCAAATAAGGGACAAAAGATTGACGCGAATCCTGTGTTGCGAATTACTTGCCTAAAAATCGGGAAATTATTTGTGACGGTCCTGTGAATCCGCACAATATAATTATATGTTTATTGAAATTATTAATTTCATATTATACAAATCACTTTATATTAACGTTTAAAAAAATGTATAATTATTACTTTGTACAACGTTAATTATGTTTTATGTTATTCATTGCACTCTACGCTGTATAAACGAGATATTTGGAATTCTAACGTTGCTATAGCAACGAGAATCAATAGTCATTATGTGGTAGTGTGTCTGACAAAAATGGAAATATAGGTAATAGTGAACTGCATATTGCTTAGTTATTTCACTAATATATAGACCTATAGAAGTTGTATCTTCACCTTCGCGTTTTATTTCAAATATTTATGAACTAAATGTGATTGTGCAAATGATTGACTTGTGAACGTCACAGTATAATTGGTGGTCCAGTATTGTGGAACGTTATCAGCACGATCTTGAGTGATGTGTTTTGCGTAAGTGTTAACTTACACCATTGTTCTCGTGAATCTAGTTTGTACATAAATTTATATTATGTACGCATTAAGTAATCCTTATAATCTGAGATCCAAAACAAGTCTTACAGCTAGATCTATCAATTGTGGTGATGAACCTGATGAATCACAAAATAAGAATGGTGCCATGAATATGGTGAAGTGCTGCAAAGATCCCGATAAGGAAAGGTTGGTAGCTTGTGAAAATTGTGGCCATTGGTATCATTTACAATGTTTGGGTTTGTCCGATAAGCATTGGGAATTATACCAGTTAAATGAAAATTATTTCTGTAGAGATTGTGATCCATCTTATGATCCGTTCAGTATTGAAGCTTTTGTGCAATGGAAAAGAAGTCAAGAAAGTGTTCAAGAAATTGACATTCGTCCTTCTGTGTTGGCAGAGACGTCAACGGGGCAAAGTAATGTTCCTTTTCAAATGTTTGATCTGCTGGCAGAGTTAAGGAAAATGAGCGAGTCACAACAGATGGAATTTACAAAAATTAGGGAAACTCAAGAGTCTCAACAGCTTGAGTTTACAAAAATGAGGCAAACTCAAGAGTCTCAACAGCTTGAGTTTACAAAAATGAGGCAAACTCAAGAGTCTCATCAGCTTGAGTTTACAAAAATGAGGCAAACTCAAGAATCTCAACAGCTTGAGTTTACAAAAATGAGGCAAACTCAAGAATCTCAACAGCTTGAGTTTACAAAAGTGAGGCAAACGCAAGAATCTCAACAGCTTGAGTTTACAAAAATGAGGCAAACTCAAGAGTCTCAACAGCTTGAGTTTACAAAAATGAGGCAAACTCAAGAGTCTCATCAGCTTGAGTTTACAAAAATCAGGGAATCTCAACAGGAAATTCAAAATTCACAGCAACTACTCAAGCTTGACTTCCACGAATTGAGTACATCGTTACGAAAGGAATTAGCTGAAGTTGCAGAGTCCTGCAAATTAGCAACACGTTCATTACATCAGGAAATGGAAAGAGAAGTGCAAGGACTAATAGAGAAAATGGAGGAAGTCAGCACTTCTTGTACAGAGAATTCTGATAAACTTGCTGGCTTGAATGATCAGATTACCGAATGCCAGAACAATGTTTCAGGGTTGTCTCGACAAGTTCAAAGACTTGAAGCCGTTGTGAGCAAGGACGAAATAACTAAGCGCGTGGAAGCATGTGAGGAAAATATTACTAAGTTAACATCTAATATTTCGACTAATGTTGAATCAAGTAATCCTGTACAAGTTTACAGTTCTCATGTGAATAGTAACTGTCAACCTGGTATTCCTGCACAGAACCTAACCTCCCCTAAATCATCTGATTCTTCAGCGTGTGATGTTTCTGATGATGAACACAATCGCATTGCTTCACAAAGACACAAACGTTCTAGAAATAATCGAGTGAGAACTAGTAATACTAACACGTTATGTCAATCAACCCGTACTTTATATTCTGATGGTTCTGGTCAGGAAATAAAGAGGCAAGTAAACCAAAGGTCAGCAAATCCGCAGAATCATCGATGTGATTATCCTGACAATTGTATGCGTTCGCTTACTCAAGAACCTCGACGGTTGGTAAGATTGAATGAACTTACTGTTCTTCCTAAATATTCTGGAGATCCTGAAAAATCAAGCCCACGTAAGTTTATTAAAACTTTAACGTCCTACTTAGACTTACTGCAAGTTCCTGACATGCAAAGGCTTGAATGTATTACTAATTGTTTTCAAGGACCTGCAGAAGGTTGGTATAATACTCATGTCGATTCGTTTACATCATACAAACAGTTTGTTGACGAATTTCTGAATCACTACACGTCTTATTCGTTAACTCAGGCTCAATTATCTGAACTTAGAAGTCGTAAATATGATCCTAAATCGACGAGTAGTATGGAAGTTTTTGCTATTCGTACGCATTCGGCATATTATAATTTAGTTGATCGTCCGAATGATGCAGAAGTTATTGATATTTTAATCAATCAGTTGCCCACATCTATTGCACAAACAATATTAGCTGCTAGATTCGTTAAAATGGATGATGTAATTGCGTTACTAAAGAGGTTGGATTTAGTGAATTCAAGATCAAACAAGAGTTTTAATGTTCATGATAATGTACGTGAAAAAAATTTCCGACATGATGGGAATAATTCTAAAAGTTTTACCGACAATAATAGTGCAAGGGCAAAACTGAGAGTTCAAAGTGTTGCTAAAAGTTCATCGTTTGTGAACGATGATGAACCTAATGGAAATCAAGGTTCAAGACGTAACGTAAGACCTAATGATAGTGTTCATTTTGTTTCTTCTAGCGAAGAAAATAAAAGAAATAAGATTCCACGTACAGATGTTCCATTTGTTGCTGAAAACCAACAATCAAACTCCAGCCAGAAGACGATGATATTTAATAGAAATAATAATTTTGGGAAACCTAACCTAACTAACAAACCATATAATCGTTACAGACGTAATGGTGCAGGAACTCGAAATTTCCGGCAAAATAGAAGTCCACAAAGCTCACGATACTTCAACAATAATGGTAGATTTATGAGCAACAGTTTCAATGCCAGAAACGAGCAAGAACAACAGCAATTTACACTGCGTCCTAACTCTCAGTTCTCTAACAATAATTTTCACTCATTCCAACCATGCAGTGTATGTGCCAATTGCGGATATTCGTCTCCTCAGATGTCAACGGGTAACAGTTGCAATGCAACTGCAGTGGCGAATACTCCATTAAATGAAAATGCTCCATCTTTCGATCCAAGAGAAACTTCTTGTAAACAGTTCATTTCTTCTGTCCCTGAAGCAACATTAAACGAACGTCGCGGGTGAACGTGGACCAGTTTGCTCGCACTAACATAATGGAGGGTCCGTCTAAATCATATCATAGTGATAATATAGGCACAACTTGTCAGTATGCTGTATTAAGTAATTCCGTTTTATCTGAAGTTGATCATTGTTATCCACTTTCAATATTTTTTCAATTAGATTGGTACGAAGATGAACCTACTTGGATTTTAAATGATACTGGTATACCTACTCCTATTACTGATCAACCTTTTATCACAGGAACAGTTTGCGGTATTACGATACAGTGTGTCATCGACAGTGGAAGCCAGTGTAATTTAGTCAGTTATGAATTATGGTGCAGTATAAAATCAATTATTCCGAGTGCCAAACTGGATACAGTGGATCAACTTAAGTTATTGCCGTTTGCAGGACATCAGAAGTTTCGTGTTGCTGGTCGGAAGATTATAAGTATTTCAATTAACTCGGAAGTTTTTACTTTGGAGATATTCGTATTGAAGCAACTCCATGCTGAATTAATTCTCGGAATACCATTTTTAAGGCAATACAAAGCTGTACTCGATTTTAGAAGAAACGAAATTAGTTTGATGGCGTCTACTGGTTCCGAATTGGTTCAGCCATTTAACTCTAGCAAAATCACAACTGATAGGGATCGCTGCCAAATGCAAGAAGTTACTATAATCAAAGAAGCAGAAAATTTACTTGTCGTTTCTCTAGATCAGATCACAACGAAGGTGCGGTCGTGTGAATCACTCAACACGGAGCAGCAGTCTCAGCTTGAGAATTTAATAATAGAATATCATAGGTTGTTTTCTGATCGACCCCGATCTGCATTTGTAGAACCTTATCAAATTGAACTAGACACAAAGGAACCAATCAAGGCACCTATATATCCGGTACCGTTCGCCAAAAGAGCAGCGTTAGAAAAGGAACTAGAAAAATGGAAAGCCTGGGGAATAATTAAAGAGATGTCTTCGCCTTATTTGAACCCAGTACATATCGTTCCAAAATCTAATGGTGAGTGGCGTCCAGTGGTGGATTTTCGTCGTTTAAATCAACATGTAATTTCACCACTTACCCATGTTGAACCGATAAACGAGCTACTTCAACATTTTAAGGGTGCAAGATATTTTTCTTCGATTGATCTCTCCTGTGGATATTTCCAAATACCACTTACGCCCGACTCATATAAGTACACAGCTTTTTCGTATCGAGGACGACAGCACGTGTTTTGTTACTTGCCATTTGGTATAAAATCAGCTGTTTCTGTTTTTGTTGAAAGAATGAATAAGGTGTTTGGACCAGAGACTCATTCATTTCTAATGATATATGTGGATGACATTTTAATATTTAGCCCAACAATAGAGAAACATTTTGAACATCTTGATTATGTTCTACAGACATTGCAGAAGACGAACATGTCCATAAAATTTGCCAAATGCAAATTTTTCCAAACGGAAATTAAGTTTTTGGGTCATGTGGTGTCTGGTTCCGAGATTAAGGTCGATCATGATAAAGACTCAGCTATTCTACAGTTTCCTGTTCCTCAAAACAAAAAGTCACTTCGCAAATTTTTAGGACTGGCAAATTGGAGGAATCGTTTTATACAGGGATTTTCAGATATCGCTAGTCCATTATATAATCTTTTACGCAAGAATGTGCCATTTTATTGGACACCTCAGTGTCAAGAAGCTTTCTTGTTATTAAAGAATGCTCTAATCAGCACCAGCATTGAGTCAACCCGACTTTGAGTTGTGGTTTTGTGTTTCTGTTGATGCAAGCCAGAAAGGATTGGGTTGTGTACTTTGGCAAGTTGATAATGATGAAATTCGTGTCATACAATATGGCAGTCGTGCTCTTAGAGGAGCAGAGATTACATATAGTACACACGAATTGGAATGTTTAGCTATATTATTTGCTCTGGAGAAATTTGCTATATATCTTAAAGGAAATGATTTCAACTTATATTCAGATCATAAGTCATTGTCTTGGCTTAAAACTGCACAATCACTTAATTCTCGTCTTACGAGATGGGCTCTCAAACTGCAGTGTTTTGATTTCACGTTATATCATGTCCCAGGAGTTTCGAATAATATTGCTGATACGTTGAGTAGATTTCCGCCTTGTACTTCTTATTCTGCACTTGATGATAAATTATATATCAATCAAGTAATTGTGGAAGATTCACAAGATGATACTTCTTCTATTTGGTTAAAAGCTCAACGAGCAGATGAAAAATGCAATAATATAATTTCTCACCTGGAAGATAGTACAACTGATAAAGACTTTTCAAAGTATCTTCTTCACAACAAAATTCTGTTTTATAAACCCAATTCAGATGAAATTTGTAAACTTGTAGTGCCACGTGAGCTTATACCTTTGGTATTGCACAAAATGCATGATTTAAATGGACATTTTGGTTATCAGAAGGTTTTAGCAGCTTGTAGAAGGGCATATTTTTGGCCGTACATGAGAAAATCAATTAGAAATTACCTGAAAGATTGCTTAGAATGTGCACGAACAAAGATTGTAGGTCGGCCGTTGCGGAGAGATGAATATCACGTCGTTTCGCACCAACCACACGATTTCCTCTCTATTGATTTAATCGGAAAATTACCAAGATCACGTACATATGAATATCTCCTCACAATTGTAGACGTTATGTCAAAGTTTGTTATGATTTATCCGTTAAGAAAAGCGACTGCCAGGGAAATTATCAATCGTTTTGAAGAACAATATTTTAAACATTACTCTGTATGCAATGTATTATTATCAGATTGTGGAAGCCAATTTACATCAAATGAGTGGAAAGCCTACATGGATTCAAGGAAAATTAAGCATATTACTACCACTACATACAATCCGAAATCTAATCCTATTGAGAGGTACAATAAAGAGATTGTTAGGTTACTGCGATTATTCTGCAATGATAATCACACCAGTTGGTATCCAAAAATAAATTCTATTATTCAGTTATTAAATCATTCATGCTCTTCAGTTACCGGATTATCTCCTAGTGAACTTTTCTTACATGAAGATATGAAGGACTCAATATTTGAAGAAATCAGCTGGCCAGAACAAATTAAATCTTTGCCATGGAAACGCAAATTGTTTTTAGCAGAAATCAGGACTAGACAATCTAGAAGAAGTAGAAAGATTAAGAATGCATTGAACTCGATCAAACTTCAAACAGGAGATTTGGTTATGATAAAAAATAGGCAAGTTAGTTCCAAAATTAACAGCCAGATTCATAAATTGTTCAACTTGTATATTGGGCCATTCCTTGTCAAGGAAATTAAGGACAATAATGCAATTCTTTACACAATGAACCAGCAATATTATGACAAGGTGAACTTTTCTAATCTTCGAGTGTTTAACTGTTCGGAAGAAAAGAGGAATCAACTCTTGTCTGAGAATTAAATTTATGAGAGTAGATACTTGAAAAAAAATGAAACCATTCTGTTTATTATTTTGTACAATTGAATGTTGTATTATGTTCTGATTTGTTATTACCTGTTAGGCACAAATCTGTTTATGTGCACGTTGTTGTCGAATGTCAGATAATATTGTGCATTTGTAACTTTGTTTTAGTTATGTTGATAAACATCTGACTGATTTTTAAATGAAAACTCCTCCTTGCTGTTTCGAAGTTTTCATTTTCCCGGAGGAGGGGAATGTTGTGACGGTCCTGTGAATCCGCACAATATAATTATATGTTTATTGAAATTATTAATTTCATATTATACAAATCACTTTATATTAACGTTTAAAAAAATGTATAATTATTACTTTGTACAACGTTAATTATGTTTTATGTTATTCATTGCACTCTACGCTGTATAAACGAGATATTTGGAATTCTAACGTTGCTATAGCAACGAGAATCAATAGTCATTATGTGGTAGTGTGTCTGACAAAAATGGAAATATAGGTAATAGTGAACTGCATATTGCTTAGTTATTTCACTAATATATAGACCTATAGAAGTTGTATCTTCACCTTCGCGTTTTATTTCAAATATTTATGAACTAAATGTGATCGTGCAAATGATTGACTTGTGAACGTGCAGAAAAACTAAAATGAAAACACAATGAAAATGAATTCTTGTAAACTGAGGTTTGCTTAAATACCGCAGTCACATTTCAGTGCTTAAAAGTGACAGGCAAATTATTGATTGTGCCAGCAATGGGACTGTTGTCAAACTATATTTATGCCTACTTTTCTTATTTTACGTCACTTGTCTGCCTCTTTAGTTAAATCGTAGCGATGAGCATGAATGCCGCTCATATAGAATTGAAGAAGGGACACTCAAAAAAGAAACATCCAAGCCCACAAAGGATACGAGCGAGTGCATTTTTTGAGAATTAGGTATTTGAATAGTAGGAATTTAAAAAAAAAAAAAAAATGGGATGATAGGAGTGAAGCAAGAGAACTGAACTTATCTATAATTTCGAAATTCTTCACAGTAATGCTATATAATAGTAGATAAGAATTTGCTGAACCTCGCCCAAGAATAAAAACCATTGAATTGAATGCTGCTACAAACAACTCCGTGTCGCAAGAGCCGTCTTAGGAGCACAGCCTGCCAATCAGCTTTACTTTGGGTGACCCGTGGTGAGCGCATGGAATCCCATCGCCGCTATTTTCTGGCTTTCGAGACTGGAGCCCGCTACTGCTTCTTATGAAGTAGTTCTTTAATTGTTCTCACCATGGTGGGTTAACATCGAAATTTTTGAGAGCTCGTACTGGGAATCGAATCCAGGACCACTCGCACCAAAATCTAGAGCGCTAACCAGTAGACTTCGCGGAAGCCCTCTTCACAGTAATAGGTACTCTTAAAATTATTTCTTTAATATAAGTAACATTCTCTTAATTTCATCTAATCACCATTCATCATCGTGCCTCCCCGATGGCGCAGTGGTAGCGTCGTCGCCTTGCAGTCAAGGGGTCCCGGGTTCGATACCCGGTGGAGGCACATGGCACAGTGGTTCGGATCCCACTTTAAACCGTAGGTCCAGTCCCGATTAGCCTTATTGTGCATAAAGTGGACTTAAAACACCAACTCAAACCAAACCATTCATCATCGTCGCCACGATCAGACCAGAAAACAGATAAATGCATGTTTTATTCTTTGGGTGCCTATTTGCCTATTTGATTCAGAGGATTTTGCTGACTACAAATCCACACCCCTACCCATGCATTATTCTCGAAAACAAGAGCGTTACGTGCTTTGCACTAATGGAGTATTTATTAGGGTAAAAACACAGTGAAGCACATCCCTCATCGCTCATCGCCAGAAACTCGCAGGGATAAGTTTTCGGTAATTCAAAACCATAGAGTAAAATGGGGAAAAACATAGTGGAGCCCCGAACATCGCGAGAGGTTCCCAAGAACAAACACGGTTTGATCTTGGGTCCCTTGTTTCAAGTGGAAGGCTCCGTGATTGGTCCACTCAAGGTCACTTCTCCCTTTTTTGGAAGACACCCTCCTTTTTCCCCATTTTTTTTTTTTTTTGACAGAGTTGTCGTTTGCAAGCTTGTGCGATGACAGTCAATCAATGTGCCTGTCCGACAGCCGGTTCATTCATTATATCCTGACATTTTTATGGCTTGACCGGACTCCATGCAATGAGCAAGGGTCCCTGCGCCTCACCGTGTTTTTACCGTTAGACACTCGGTAGACTGTTTCATCTTGCCGCTGCGGTTGTAAACATGAGAGGTTGTAGTAAAGAGCCCAGCGGACCTTCAAGGCTTTGATGCCGACTCTTGTTTTCGTCTTTTCGCGGAGCGGCACAACCTCAAATTTGTTGGGCTTCAGGCTCTGTCCGAAAGGTACAAAGTACATACTTGGAGTATGGTCTTGGCGAAAGTGATGTCACTTAGTTCCAGTGGCGGCCGGCGGCAAGTATGATGGGTAGTGCAAACGTGATCAAGAAATCGAAAAAAAAACCTCCCCAATTCCCCCGCTCACTCTTTGAGGTTGTCCCACTGGCCAAGATGTTTATCCTCGTTTGGTAACATGGAAAACATTGTGGGTTTAAGTAATAACACACTAATACGATTCATCTTCACTCACTAACCTATCTTTATACACTACAGGACACTTCACTAAAAACACAATTACAAGAGGAAGGGAAAACAAATCTTCTCACCTTCTCCTCCCCCATGCACACGCATTCCAACTGGATGTTGAAAATATTCTAGACATTTGATGTAAAAATAAATTGTCGAAATGCCAAAGAAAACTCGCATCACCATAGGATTTTTTACTTTTATATTTTTAAAAAGTCTGGATGGCCCTCTAGGCGCATCTATCTATTATCAAAATGTTCATTTAACTTTGGAAAAATACTAGGTTCGTTTCTCCAAAAGTTGGCAGAAAAGTAGATAGTACCTTTTTCAAGAATTACTTCCCTAACGGGTCTTACAAATCCGTTGTATTTAGCGACTTATCTCTGAAGATGGCAACTGTGTCAACACTGCGAAAGTTCCCTCGCTGTGCCAAAGCGAAAACGGGCACGGGTGGTGTCTTATGGGCTAACCCCATTGGCTAACACCACCCCCTGCCACCTTCTTCCCGGCTCATGGTTGAAATGTTACTTGCTGAGACTTCTCACGTGTTTCAACTTGGTTAAGCCAGTTCTTGAGTGGCGCGGACCGATGCCGCGCCGAGGGTACGAAACAGCTGGCGATGCAGTGAGGAGGTTGGGGCTGTTCATATCTAGCCTGTGGTTGGGGCGGTCGTCACGTCAGCTTGACCGATTGCAAGATTCGAATCTCCTTGTCTGTAAACTATCAATGTATTAATTTAACAATACTTGGGCTATGTATGCATTTCTTCTGAGGGTAGTGCCATGGCACGGCGGTTCTCCCCCTTGAGCCGCCGCTGCTTAGTACAGTTCGAAGGCGTCAAGTTCACGAGGTATCAAGACCACAGTGCAGAGAGCACGCCAAGGTTGCAGGCTCGGTCACGTGACAAGTGTACTTGTTGTTTATTTGTTTGAAATCGCGGAGGTAGAAAGCCAGTAAAGCCCGCATCACACGGAACTGGATATCCAGTAGGTATGCCCTAGTTGGCGCTGGACTAGCTACCAATTTGCTAGTTTTCGACTCACACGATACTTATCAGCGTACTTGTTTGTCGATAAACTTTTGTTCCCATACGAGGGAAGTTGTAATGGCTGCCACGTGAGATGTAAACAATGTATCACTTCACATTTTTAAAAGCCGATAACTATTCAACCGAGAGGAATAACGTTTCGTATAAAACGTTATTAGGTACAAAACAATGGCACTGCTTAAATACATACATTACAACGTTTACTGTTCAGGTATGGAAGAATATTTTAGTTGTTTCAAATGTAAACACCGTGCACACGGTGTAACTCAACGCGCCTTTCATGCTGTATATGTTATACATTGCTGGAGTAACACTCGGAAACCACAGACAAAGCGCTCATTTGCACATTCACAGATTATCTTCACATGGCGAAACTGTGCTCTGATTGGCTGTTCCACAGAATCCAGTCGAGGAAAGCAAGTAGCAATTAGAACATGTCCTATTCCTCCAAACCAGTCAAGAAGTCAGCCTGGCGGCCATGATTGCTACCTAGAAAGTTAGTTCAGTGCCAACTAGGGCATTCCTACTAGAAATCCAGTTCCGTGTGATAGGGGCTTTAGTTGTGTGTTGTAGCTCTTCTAATGATGATGATATATACATGATATGTTGTTTTAAGTCCACTTTATGCACAGTAAGGCTAATCGGGACTGGACCTACAGTTTAAAGTGGGATCCGAACCACTTGTGCCTCCACCGGGTATCGAACCCGGGACCCCTTGATTACAAGGCGACGACGCTGCCACTGCACCATCGGGGAGGCCCATAGCTCTTCTAATGTGTGGAAATGTATGTTTAAGTACATTTGCAAATGCTATGTGATTTCTGTTGTGAAAAACAAGTGTTTAAAACGTGGAAAACCAATATGTCCACGGTTATATGTCTGATCGTATTTGGCGCTGCAGTCGAAGTGCAGTTCGAAAGATCTTCACTTCCAGTCCACGACTTCAAGACCGCACTGCGAGACTGTTCTCAAAGTATGCTCGCTTCAAGTACGGTCTTGCACCTTTCAGACACGGCCTCAGTTTCCAGACAAATAACCATTTTATGATGCCTGTCCTCGGTCGAACATTAGGCAGGAAATTAGGGAAAGTTGGAGTCACAAATGGGTCGTTGATCCTTGTCGGCGAATTTTCACTGGTGGCTTGACAAGAGGGGACATAGATGTCCGTTACCAGAAATAGAACTTTGTTATGACGCAATTTTCCATTTCGCAACAATTATGTTTTTCTACCTTCTATTCGAGTGCAATCGCGTTTGCACAAAATATGAGCAAATAACTGATAACTGATTTGGAAGCGCGAGGCCCTGTGCGGTGGCACGCGTCGCACACCCCTAACGGCGGCCCTGAATAAATTGATTGCGTGTAATTTGTATGTAAAATTTTCAGCAGAAAGTAACTTTAAAAGTAAATAACAGTTATTTCAAGTGCTAGGCTAGAACTGAGTTACTTTTGAAACCATGTGTAGCTAAGTGTAACTCAGTTACTTTTTCAAAAGGAACTTTGCGAACACTGGAACCGGCATAATGAAGACAATTAGGGAGTTTCATAAATGCAATAAAGCGGACTCCGGTTTCGAAACCAGAAGAATAGTGGCGATGTGAATCAACTACGCGTCGCAAAGTGAAGTGCCGCATGGTAGTCCCAAGGCAGTGGCGTGCCCAAAGGGGGTTTGGTGGAATGGTGGGGATCATAACTCTCCTCTTTGGCCCAGTATTCCTAAAAAAAAAAAAAAAAACGTCGAAGGCAGGAAAAGATGGCAAAATGAGGGCCGACTACCAGCGGCGGCGCCAGGCTTAACCATATAGGGGTGCTGAGGGGGGTCGGAATGAAATTTAGGCGGTGCGATGTTCAAAATAAAGGAAAATGAAACATATGCTTTAAATACCAAGCAACTTTTAGTAGGTTTCTATGAAAATATGCAAATGGCTTGATTCATTTGTGATTGCTTGCTTCGACCATAACATGTACATCAGTGGCGGAGATTAGGGGGGTGAGAGGGGCAGTTGCTCCCCACTTTTCGCCACTTTTGCCCCTGCACTATGCTATACCTTATCTACAAAAAGAAAAATATACTGTCTTTGCCGCTCCCCCCAGTTTTGGCACTTTGCCCCCCCCAGGTTTTGGAACCTAATCGCCACCACTGTGTACAATGAAGTAAAATGTGGCTTCCCATTCGGATTAGTAGAGGAGAAGGTCTAAATATGGGCGAAGGTTTAAATATGGGTTTTGGAGTTATCAGCGCTGCTGGGTGCTGCAACCTGGCATAGGCTATGGGAACTGGTTATCTGTCTAGAACAAAGGTTGCGGCGCCAATTTTCAAGAGAAAGTGGTGGTTAGTTTCGGTCTTGGACGCTGTTATAGAATTGCGACCTCCAAAAACTTTTTGCAGGTATGTTTTAACTCAGCGTTTTCTGAATTCTCATCTGCTTTGTATAGGTTATGATATTAGAGGTACATAAAACAAATGTGGGCTTTTATAATGCCATGATTTGTTTGTGAAATATGTACCACAGAGAGCGAAAATAAATTGAAGAAGAATAATAGTGTGATGGTCTAAATATGGGCTATGACATGAGGTCTAATGTTGAGATCACATTTTGAACAAATATTTGGATGTTTTTCTTAATTTTGATTTTTCCCATTCCTCGTGATTTTCAAAACAATAGATTATTCATAAATATGAATTTTATAATGTTTCAGCAATTAAATTTTAATTGCTTTTTGTGATATTGCCACTAGTAGCCCATATTTAGACCACAATTTTGAAATACATCATTTTACCATTTTTTGGAAATTGCTTTTTTTTTTAAAAAAAATGGAGACCTTCTATACTTTAGCATGCTATTACATTTAAGTATATATTTTATAGATATGCATTTTAAAGGCAGGTGCTTGATATATTAATTTTTTTCCTCCGAAAATGACAACATAAAAAGGGGGGGGGCATATTTAGACCTTTTCCTCTATCAATGGCTTGCGTCTGTAGTATACAATAATACTCTCTCCAATACTTAATATTATAAGCTCAATGTGATGACGTGGTTTTCATAAGTCATATCGTAAATAACATTGCAAAATAGGAAACAGTGATTTGGTGGAATTAACGAAACATATTTGGTTAGGCTATTTGGTAAGTGTTAAACACAATAAATAGTACCATTTACTACAGTTGGCAATTTTGAACAAATTCTTTGGTAACTGAAAGCACACGTGCACTATTACTAAAGAGCATTTAGGACTGGTGAATAACCACTTACTTGTCGCCTGTTTAAACAAATGTTTGGTTGCCGTAAACTATTTTTTGATTATTCCAAACTTTTCCTCTGTGAAGAATTAACAGTATTTTCAGCTGAAAATAGATTTTGAAAAAGGGATGCTGAAGGGGGTACGGAAGAAAATTAAGGTGTGCTTGGCACCACTTCGCACGCCCCCTGGCGCCGCCCCTGCCAACTCCTAGGAAAAATATCGTAACTCCCCCTTTAGAAAATCCTGGGCACGCCACTGGCCCAAGGGTTCTCAAAAAGCTGCTATCAGTGGCGGACAAAGAGAGAGGCATGTTGATAGGGGTCAATAATCCTTCTTTGAGAAGGCATTTCTAAAAAAAATTGATCTCAAATGCTGGAAAAGATGTCAAAATAAATTACTGGCTGCTAAAAAGGTGACGTAACGTAACCCCTCTTCTTACGACAATATTGCTACCCCCTTTCGAAAATCCTGGCACGCCACTGACTGCTACATGCCACATAGTAATAGATAACAAAATCAATGTCAGCGTGTAACTTTTCAAGAACACAATGTTAAGTATTGTACTGTCAAGATAAGATACGCTCAGAACATCTTCATGCATGTTCACAAGACGTGACCTTCAGCGTGATTGAAATCCACTTGCAAGTGCTCGAGTAATTCTTTCTACAGCATGATCACTCACGCTTTTTAAATATTAGGATCCAAGTGGAGAGAAGCGAGAAAGCGAGAAACCAGGAATATTTGCATAAAGCATCACCCACAACTTCATTGTCAGCAACTCCCACCCGACCATCTCCAAAACTCGAGCAATTATCCCCCCAAAGGAAGTATTTAGGGGGTCCGGACCCCCCCCCCCCGAAAGTCTTATCAAGCACTAAAATTAAGTAATGAAAAATATATTCGTTTAGCCTTTATTGTATAATTTCCTCTGAACTTATTGGAATACAAGGATTATATTGGGATCATACGGCTTTGAAGAACAGGAAGGACGTATTTAGGGGATCCGGACCCCACCCCTCCCCACTCGAGAGACTTATTAAGTACGAAAATTAAATGAAAATATGCTCGTTTAGCATTTGTTGTATAATTTCCTCTGGCCGATTATGATTTTCGGAACACGTATAATATTTTCATTTGAATTACTCCTGTGATGTAGTGTCGACTATAGAGCCTATTCCAGCGTGTTTGTGTCCAATCTCTTCGCTTTACTGCCTGAATTCACTGATTTCTCCGTATCGGATTTGTCTGAACACTATGCATAGATACCCGGGAAAAAAATATTTGTTCTCAACTTTGTATTGTAACCACAAGCCACGCAATGATTGTCGCCTTTTCTTAAGACACTGCCATTACACCTTTGAACTCCATGCTATTCTATTGAAAACCGGAAGTAAAGTTCCCGCCCGCGCCAAGGAAACACAGATATGTAAACATCCGGTGAATAGCCCCCATAGAGCGACCATAAACAAAGAACCTTCGACGAAAAGTCTCCGCGCAGTTTTCTCTTCTTCCGTTCAGCTCGGGCCATAAGGAAGCATGCTCCACTCTGCCTCTCCCGTTCACGCAGGAGTACGATGCACAGGAGCCGTGGGTCTGCGAAGGCATTTTTGCTTGTGGTTCCACTCTAATACATTTATGTTACCGAGAACCAAACATAACAGACCGAAATCAACGTAGGTATTCCACGTCTGACGTCAGAACACGAGTTGGTAGCGCATTGTGCGATAAAGTAGGTTTATGAACGATCATGGGCCCGTTCCGAAAGTCGCACGAGTTTAACGCGTTAAACGAGTTATGGTAACTGGCTGTTCCGTAAGTGCTTCCGTGAGTTTCATTATGCTGTCCCAAAAGTCGCATTCCGTGCGTTTCGTGCAAGAACGAGATTCACCAAACGCAAGGGCCAGGAGGCTGATTTGTTCGGTGAGAATCGTCTGCTGCTTCCAGACAACGCGCGTACTGATGGATTCAAACTGCACTAGTTCGGAAAATGTATTTAACAGATAGCGATATGAAGCAACATGCACAAGATGAGTATGCCTATAACCTTACTTAGAATGTGATTAAAATGAGGAACAGTGCCCACTGTAGAGTTTATTTTTGCCATAAGAACATTCCTTCCGCTGGGCGCCATGTGGAAACTTTCTCTAAACAAAACGCTGCGCCTGCGCTTTCGCCTAGTGTGTCCCATAAGTCTGTAAAATAACTGGTTTCACCAGATTCACGGGCCCCGGCCAAATTTGAGGCCACAAGACGCCACTGCAAATGACTAACAAAATTCCCTAAACACACAAGTTTGCTGGAAGAAAAGTTTGGCAGTGAACAACCCCATACGTCATTTCGTTGGGGGCTATTCAACGGATGTTTACATTGCTGTGCTTCCTTGGCGTGGGCGGGAACTTTACTTGCGGTTTTCAATAGAATAACATGGAATTCAAAGGTGTAAAGGCAGTGTCTTAAGAAAAGGCGACAATCATTGTGTGGCTTTTGATTACAACACGAGGTTGTGAACAATTTTTTTTCTCGGGTATCTATGCATAGTTTTCAGACAGACCCGATGGAAAAGCAGTGGATTCAGGCAGTAAAGCGAAAAGACTGGACCCAAACACGAGGGAATAGGCTCTTCGACACTACATCACAGGAGTAAATCAAATGAAAATATTTTACGTGTTTCAAAAATTATAATTGTCTAACGCACATTTGTTGACTATTTTTAAAAATTGGAACTGTTTATAATCATTCAGAATTCCCAAATTATAATTTTCAGTTAATTTAATGTAATCAATGTAAACTTCATTGGTAAAATTTTTAGTAACTTCTAAAGTATTTTGTTGAACGACACTTGCAAAATTTAATAATAAAATACAATAACTGTGCATTTCAGTATTGTAACTAGTGTTGCCCATTAAACAAGACATGTCCCGTCTCGTCTCGTCTCGAAAACGAGACGAGACACGAGACGGAACAGGCTTTTAAAAATTCGAGACGGGACGAGACGGCTCATGAAAAGTCTCGAAAATATACAAACAAAATAATTAATCAGTTGCAAATAATTATTTACTCGGAATAAAGCATTTTTCTTTGAAACCCAAATCAGCATGTATTACATCCAAAAAAGGCTATCCTACTTATTTTTAACACTCTTTCGAAATACAGCATTACTTCCATTTTTCAATGTATTCAAGCTTAATAATTTTGTTTTAATAGTACTCCAGATTCATGTACATTACTAAAATACCGATTCAGATATCTATATGTAAAAATATTGTGATAAGAGAACTGTTCTCGATAATTTCTTTGAGTGAGAAATTTATGAAAATATTGTAAACCTTACGAAGAAAATTACGGGCTTTGTTTGCTTTTCCATATTAATGAAATTATTTGCTTATCCTTAAAACAGCTGGAATGTTTTTAACTCTTTCAAAGTAAAAAAACTACTGCTACAACGAGTAAGCTGTAGTAAGGCAGGTATACAATAATTGTTATCGTCACAACACGATATATTCCCACATAAGGAATTAGAGAAATTAAACATAAAATCGTGTCATCTAAGGAACTGACCTGTTACTTGCCTGCCTGCCCCCCCCCCCCTCACTTTACCTCCGCACTCGAGGTTCGGTGCACTTCGTACTCGGCTTTGATTTGTCTAGGGGTATCTTTCTTTGTACGACGACAGTGCACGTGGATTGCTACAAGTCAACATAATTATATAATTAACTCCAAGAGACAACGGATAACCTTTGCAAAACCTTATTGATCAGGGGGATAAATTACCTTGTCCAGCATCTGTGAAATTAAAAACTGAAATTTTGGATATTTTCTATGAGTTTAATTAACGTAAAATTTGAAGTATATACAAGTCGTATCCGAACGTTCATTTCTTTAATTATCGGGCCAAAACTCTAATTTCGATATTGGAAATCTCAAGTGTTTGTAACTGGATGCTTTACATTTTCTGAATTACATCGGGAGTACGCTTGTCACTAGGTAGACTCGCGTTACTCCAAGAAAAGTCTTAACAGGCGCGAGGTCGACCGACGTGTACATTTCTCAACATCCACGCAGTGACGTGCGGTGACGTCGACACTTGGGGTAGCAGTCAGTGGCGTGCTCAAGGCGGGGGGGGGGGGGTTGGTGTGGGTCACACCCCTCCTCCCTTTAGGGCCAGTATTCCTACAAAAAAGAAGAATGTCAATAACAGGAAAAGATTGCAAAATTATGAATGAGTACTAGAAAAGAGTACATGTAATCCCCACCCACATTCGAAAATAAAAAAACTATTTGATTTGACTCTAAGCCAGAGATCCTGGGTTCGAATCTCGGATTGGCCATTTGTGTTCTTTGTGTGTGTCCCTTCATCAATTTTGTCGTACCAAAGGTGGCAGAAAAGCGAAGTAAAATAAACCAAACCAACAACAATATGAACACACGTTCTCTTGCCCAAATAAATACATCCGTATTTATGACGGTTAGAGACCAAGAGTAGTATATTTAAATAAAACACTACTAAAACGAGAGTCAGAGAGAGCCTGAGCACATATTTGTAATTTAATCATTATATATTCCATATTTGAAAAAGAAAAAAAGAAAGCGTGACATTATTGTCTGCACATAACACGTTCCCATTTCATAAATAATAAAACTACATCCCATATTATACATTCGCACATATTGTACAACGTGTAAAAGGTTGTGTAAATACAGAGAACATAAGTACTGCAGATAATTTTACCCTGTGTTCTTTAGAGGATTTACAAAAAAAAATATGAGAAACCAATCCCCTATCTGTTCTATAGGAGATAGACTGGTGGACCTGAAAGCTTGCAGCGGGGGGCGAGGGGACGAGAGAGGTAGAGGTAGAAATCTTCCTTTTCCTTGGGCCGGCTGTTTCTACCTGGAAACTGGTCTGGCGGAAGAAGAGCGAGCTAGGGTATCCAGCCAGCTTTGCCCGCGGAGAACACCGATGGACGAGAAGCGCGTAGAAAAGAAAGTGTTGCGTATGAGCTGTGGTGGCTTTAACAAGACAATAAATATTGTGATTTGAATATAATTCGAGATGTGAGATTGATTGATCTATCTCTGCTAGACTAGCTACTCCTCAGTGCACGTCACTGCATCCACGGTGACAAGGCACTAGGCTTCCCGGCGCACCGTAATTACTTCAAAATAACATCCAGTACAAACTACCTTTTTACCTGTAAACAATCTCTTACAGCATCCGTTTCAGGAGACCTGTCCTCCGGTCCTACCTGACCGAAGCAAAAACAGCCTCTCCCTTCCAAGTCTCAGTTCCAACAGCCGACCTCCCCCACTCTCATGTGGGAGTTTATATATGTTTGGTTGGCGTCTGTTACCAACGGCCCTTCTTTCAAAATTTTTAATCTTTAACAGCTAAACTGTCCGCCTTTCTTTGAACGTTCGAAACACGAAGAAAGAACAGAGAGCTACATGGTTTTTATACATGGAATATATACGAACCTAAAAATGCATAATAAATAGAGTGACACTAAAAAAACATACATATCTTATACACGTAATTACCTAGTTGATTAACATAGTACTGAATCTTTCAATAAGAAAAAAAAAACACTGTTGACCTGACACGAGGGCAGGGTAACAGACCAAAAGCAAGGTCTGTAATCTGCCTTGCTCCCTCCCCCACACATCGCGGTCAGGAACTAAAGATGGAGCAAAAGAACACCTGAATCCAGTGAAGCGATATAATCTCTTTGTGGCATAACTTCATTGGATGATCCTCTCATGCTTGTCGCGTCGCTTCTGTTCGAGATATTGCATTCATTACTGTAGGTTCGTTTCCAAGCGACACTTCTCGCTTTTCGCCTGTTTTCATCGGTTAAGCATTCGCTCATTTCTCTATATTTCTCGGTTCCAACATATCTTTGATTTTTTTTATCAAATCTTTTTCTGCAAGATTCCCCCTTGTAAATCCGAATTCGTCACACGTTGTCCGTAACGAATCTGCCCCGACCTTAACCTCGTGTCCCAGCTATCTTTACTTCCAAAAATCACTATCGTCCTGCTGAAATTTTCTCCGAATACCGTAAATCTGCCAACCATCTGCTACCCCAGGCGCTTCCTTCCATTCATCCTTGCGAAACACGATGTGGAGGTAGTCACTACCTTTGTTTACTGTAGGTCTTCGTCCAGCCATGCTGGGGACAATCTTCATAAAATTCTTGCTCGTACAAACAGTTCTTTTATTGCGACCCCTCTTCTCAAAATCAACACACCCTCCTCGCCCCCCTCAAGTATACTGATTGCAAAGTCCAAAGTATTCGCATTAACAAGCTAGAAATTGACTCTTTGATTGGTTGATTCAATTGGTGTTTCAAGTCCACTTTATGCTGCACAGTAATGCTAATGGGAACTGGACCTACAGTTTAAAGTGGGATCCGAACCACTAGGTGCTTCCACCGGGTATTGAACCCGTGACTCCTTGACGCTACCACCATGCCATCTGGTAGGACCTAGTAATAGACAAATAGTTAAGGCCGAATCACACGGAACTGGATACCCAGTTATTGGCGCTGAACTGGCTACCTGCCCGGATGTGATGGCTGCCTCGCTGGCTGCTTGACTGGTTTCGAGGAATAGGACATGTTCTAATTGTTACTGACTTTCCTCGACTGGATTATATGAAACAGCCAATCAGAGTAAAGTTTGGCCATATGAAGATAATCTGTGAGTTTGCAAACCGTTTTTTTTTTTTTTTTTTTTTTTGTCTGTGGTTTTCGAGTGCTGGCTGTATTTGTTAGTTCTCCGTTTCTCGATAAAAAAAGTAAAGATATGACGTGCAGTCCATTCGTGTTCAGGTCATTAATATTTATGTATTTACGCAAAGCGATGAGATGTGTACGTGACATTTTTTTTCTGAATTAATCCTGCGAATCTGATGTTCATCAAAAAGCTTGTTCGGCCCGCATTGATTACCATATTTTTTGAGCCAATTTCTAGTCTATACTTTTTTAAAAATTTTTAATAAAAGCACAAAGCAGTATTCTTCAAATTGCTCGTCCATCCTTACAGATTGTCTGCTCTGCGCAATGCATTATGGGAACAAAAGTATATCGACAAGTACGGTAACAAAACAACTAACAAGTATCGTGTGAGGCGAAAACAAGCAAATGGGTAGCCAGTCCAGCGCCAACTAGGGCATTCCTACTTAAAATCCAGTTCCGTGTGATTCGGGTTTTAGATACTGTGCGTTGACGTGAATAACATATCTTACCTGAAGTCAAAGGTGTAAGAAGAATCATGAGACAGGCAACAAGCGGCATCTGCGGCTTGGAATTGAACACTCAGTAATAAATGCAACCTTCCATAGCTAGGCGACACGACGAGCGGCAGGTGTCGCTTGTCACTTGCGTGTCGCTCGGACTTGGCCGTTTTTTAATAGCTATAGTGTATCGTGTCGCCTCTGTCTATTGGTAGCGCATGCGCGTGAATGGTCGCTTATAGACTAAATGAGATTGAGTCGCTTGTCGCTTCGGTGCGATAGTCCCGTGTCGCTTGGGGATTCCACAAATCCAACGCAGGCTTATGCAGACTCTCGTGCCGCTACGGTGTGCACTGTTGCTAGTAGTGTAATTGATGATACTACTGGGGCGATAAATGATGAGCCCCTCTCAGGCAGATTTGGCTACACTTAAAACAGGCTCAACATGCCCACATGAGCTTTTTGCTCAAGTGTGGAACCCTGCCTAATCCAAGATTTTTGTGAAAATGCCCTCGGGAAGTTCCGTGAAATGATGACCCCTCTCAGATTGATTTGCCTACACTTATAAAAGGCACTTCTGTGAGATTGTTGTCCATAAATTTGTTAAAAATATGCCCCTCTTGATATTTTTTTGGCTACACTTAAAACTACGCCAAACGTATTAACACACACACACACACACACACACACACACACACACACACACACTGACCTTGACCTTGACCTTGAGATGACCTTGACCTTGACTATTTTTTCGCTTATTTTTTCGATTATTTTTCGATTATTTTTTTCGATTATTTTTTCGATTATTTTTTCGATTATTTTTTCGATTATTTTTTCGATTATTTTAACCTTGACCTTGACCTTGACCTTGACCACACTCACCCACATACACACCCACACCCACCCACACCCACCCACATACACACCCACACCCACCCACATACACACCCACATACACACCCACACCCACCCACATACACACCCACACCCACCCACATACACACCTACACCCACATCTACACACACACACACACACACACACCCACATACACACCTACAGCTCTGTTAGAGATAGGGATATTATATAAATTTAAACATTATTTCATTCTTCACAAACAAATCTCATCTAACAATTCCATAACAGTTCCATGCTCAGCTCTGTGTCTGTGTGAGGCAAGCACAGCTCTGTTAGAGATAGGGATATTGAGTATTGAAACATCTAGAAATTATTTTATTCTTCTCAAGCTCAGCTCTGTGTCTGTGTGGGGATTTGTACCTAATAACATCAAAACAACACAGCTCTGTTAGAGACAGAATATTCAATTCCATATCTATAACATCTCTGTGTAATTCCATAACAGTTCCATGCTCAGCTCTGTGTCTATGAAGAGCAAAACAGCACAGCTCTGTTAGAGATAGGTATATTATATGAATTTAAAAATTATTTCATTCTTCACAAACACATCTCATCTAACAATTCCATAACAGTTCCATGCTCAGCTCTGTGCCTGTGTGAGGCAAGCACAGCTCTGTAGGAATATTAAGTATAAATTTAAAAATTATTTCATTCTTCACAAACAAATCTCATCTAACAATTCCATAACAGTTCCATGCTCAGCTCTGTGTCTGTGTGAGGCAAGCACAGCTCTGTAGGAATATTAAGTATAGATTTAAAAATTATTTTATTCTTCACAACTAACAATTCTATAACAGTTCCATGCTCAGCTCTGTGTCTGTGTGGGATTTGTACAGCAACATAGCTTTGTTAGAGACAGAGTAGATGGGTATAAATATTATTTTATTCTATTCTTCACATTTATATCCATAACATCTCTGTGTCTGTGTGTCAGTACAGCACAGCTCTGTTAGATATTGAGTATAGATCTATTGGAAATTATTTCGTTCTTCACAAACAAATCTCATCTAACAATTCCATGCTCAGCTCTGTGTCTGTGTGGGATTTGTACAGCAACATAGCTTTGTTAGAGACAGAGTAGATGGGTATAAATATTATTTCATTCAATTCTTCACCTCTATATCCATAACAGCTCTGTTAGAGATAGGGATATTAAGTATAAATTTAAAAATTCACAAACAAATCTCATCTAACAATTCCATAACAGTTCCATGCTCAGCTCTGTGTCTGTGTGAGGCAAGCACAGCTCTGTAGGAATATTAAGTATAGATTTTAAAATTATTTCATTCTTCACAAACAAATCTCATCTAACAATTCCATAACGGTTCCATGCTCAGCTCTGTGTCTGTGTGGGGATTTAGCTTTGTTAGAGACAGAGTAGATGGGTATAAATATTATTTTATTCAATTCTTCATATTTTATAACAGCTCTATTCTTCACATCTAACAATTCCCATAACAGTTTCATGCTCAGCAAGGCTCTGTTAAGTATCTTAATATTTCATTCCTTCATAACAGTTCCTGTGTCTGTGTGGGGATTTGTACCTAATAACATCAAAACAACACAGCTCTGTTAGAGACAGAATATTCAATTCCATATATATAACATCTCTGTGTAATTCCATAACAGTTCCATGCTCAGCTCTGTGTCTATGTAGAGCATTTAAAAATTATTTCATTCTTCACAAACAAATCTCATCTAACAATTCCATAACAGTTCCATGCTCAGCTCTGTGTCTGTGTGGGATTTGTAGAGCAACATAGCTTTGTTAGAGATTCATTCAATTCTTCACCTCCGTATCCATAACAGCTCTGTGTTTATAATAGATAGGAATATTGAGTGCATCTAACAATTCCTGCCCATAACAGTTCCATGTTGTAGAAATATCAGCAAGGCTCTGTGTCTGTGAGATTTGAAACCTGTTCCTATACAGCTCTGTGAGAATTTTCATAGTGCCTAATAATATCAGCACAGCTCAGTTAGGATCGCATCTAACAAATATCAAGGATTTGTACCTAATTACAGTAGCACAGGGATAGGGATAATAAGTATAGACTATTGATATAGAAATTATTTTTTTCTTCAATCTTATTCTTAACAGTTCTTTGCTCCTATGTGTCTGAGCAACATCAGTACAGCACAGCTCTGTTAATTAATATCTATTGAAACATGTGTCTGTGCGGGGATTTGTACCTAAGTATAGCTATTATTGAGTATAGAATTATTATATCTAGAACTATTTTCTGTGTCTGTGCAGGGATTTGTATTTATTACATCAGTGCAGCATTGCTCTGTTAGAGTATAGATTTATATTATTATTGAAACATCTCTTCACAAACAATCTCATCTAAAAATTCTATAACAGTTCCGCTCAGCTCTGTGTCTGTGCGGGGATAAACATCAGTACAGCACAGCTCTGTTGCTCATCTTTTCAGCTCTGTGTCTGTGCAGGGATTTGTACCTAATAACATCAGTACAGCACAGCTCTGTTAGAGTATAGATTTAATTATATTATTATTGAAACATCTAGAAATTATTCTTCAAACAAATATCATCTAACAATTCCATAACAATTCTATGCTCAGCTCTGTTGCTCATCTTTTCAGCTCTGTGTCTGTGCAGGGATTTGTACCTAATAACATCAGTACAGCACAGCTCTGTTAGAGTATAGATTTAATTATATTATTATTGAAACATCTAGAAATTATTCTTCCTAACAATTCCATAACAATTCCATGCTCAGCTCTGTGTCAGTGCGGGGATTTGTACCTAATAACATCAGTACAGCACAGCTCTGTTAGAGATAGGGATATTGAGTATAGATTTAATTATTGAAACATCTAGAAATTATTCTTCAAACAAATATCATCTAACAATTCCATAACAATTCCATGCTCAGCTCTGTGTCTGTGCGGGGATTTGTACCTAATAACATCAGTACAGCACAGCTCTGTTAGAGACATTTAATTCTTCACATTTATATCCATAACATCTCTGTGTCTGTGTGTCAGTACAGCACAGCTCTGTTAGAGATAGGGATATTGAGTATAGATTTAATTATTGAAACATCTAGAAATTATTTTATTCTTCACAAACAAATCTCATCCAACAATTCCATGCTCAGCTCTGTGTCTGTGCGAGGATTTGTACCTAATAACATCAGTACAACATAGCTCTGTTAGAGACATTTAATTCTTCACATTTATATCCATAACAGCTCTGTGTCTGTGTGAGGCAAGCACAGCTCTGTTAGAGATAGGGATATTGAGTATTGAAACATCTAGAAATTATTTCATTCTTCACAAACAAATCTCATCTAACAATTCCATGCTCAGCTCTGTGTCTGTGTGGGGATTTGTACCTAATAACATCAAAACAACACAGCTCTGTTAGAGACAGAATATTCAATTCTTCACAATTCCATAACAGTTCCATGCTCAGCTCTGTGTCTATTTAGAGCAAAACAGCACAGCTCTGTTAGAGATAGGGATATTAAGTATAAATTTAAAAATTATTTCATTCTTCACAAACAAATCTCATCTAACAATTCCATAACAGTTCCATGCTCAGCTCTGTGTCTGTGTGAGGCAAGCACAGCTCTGTTAAAGATCTTCCACAAACAAATCTCATCTATCAATTCCATAACAGTTCTATGTTCAGCTCTGTGTCTGTGTGGGGATTTGTACCTAATAATATCAAAACAACACAGCTCTGTTAGAGACAGAATATTCAATTCTTCACATCCATATCCGTAACATCTCTGTGTAATTCCATAACAGTTCCATGCTCAGCTCTGTGTCTGTGTGAGGCAAGCACAGCTCTGTTAAAGATCTTCACAAACAAATCTCATCTAACAATTCCATAACAGTTCCATGCTCAGCTCTGTGTCTGTGTGGGGATTTGTACCTAATAACATCAAAACAACACAGCTCTGTTAGAGACAGAATATTCAATTCTTCACATCCATATCCATAACATCTCTGTGTAATTCCATAACAGTTCCATGCTCAGCTCTGTGTCTATGTAGAGCAAAACTGTTAGAGATAGGGATATTAAGTATAAATTTAAAAATTATTTCATTCTTCACAAACAAATCTCATCTAACAGTTCCATAACAGTTCCATCCTCAGCTCTGTCTGTGTGAGGCAAGCACAGCTCTGTTAAATATAGGAATATTAAGTATAGATTTAAATTTCATTCTTCACAAACAAATCTCATCTAACAATTCCATAACAGTTCCATGCTCAGCTCTGTGTCTGTGTGGGATTTGTACAGCAACATAGCTTTGTTAGAGACAAAGTAGATGGGTATAAATATTATTTCTTTCAATTCTTCACCTCCATATCCATAACAGCTCTGTGAAATTTATTCTTCACATCTAACAAATCCATAACAGTTCCATGCTCAGCTGTGTGTCTGTGTGAGATTTGTACAGCAACATAGCTTTGTTAGAGACAGAGTAGATGGGTATAAATATTATTTCATTCAATTCTTCACCTCCATATCCATAACAGCTCTGTGAAATTTATTCTTCACATCTAACAATTCCCATAACAGTTTCATGCTCAGCAAGGCTCTGTGCCTGTGTAGATAGGGATATTAATATTTCATTTCTTCATAACAGTTCCTGTGTCTGTGTGGGATTTGTACAGAGCACAGCTCTGAGATAGGGACTAACAGTTAGGGTATAATTAATTCATCACATCTATTGAGTGTCTAGATGTTATTTCATCCCTATGCCATGACAGTTTCAACTCTGTATTTGTATGGAATTTAAAACTTGTCTGAAAAGTGGCAATCAATGCCTATTGTTTCTATATAAACGTTTCAACATATGTACTGACACACAGACACAGAGATGTTATGGATATAAATGTGAAGAATTGAATGAAATAATATTTATACCCATCTACTCTGTCTCTAACAAAGCTATGTTGCTGTACAAATCCCACACAGACACAGAGCTGAGCATGGAACTGTTATAGAATTGTTAGTTGTGAAGAATAAAATAATTTTTAAATCTATACTTAATATTCCTACAGAGCTGTGCTTGCCTCACACAGACACAGAGCTGAGCATGGAACTGTTATGGAATTGTTAGATGAGATTTGTTTGTGAAGAATGAAATAATTTTTAAATTTATACTTAATATTCCTACAGAGCTGTGCTTGCCTCACACAGGCACAGAGCTGAGCATGGAACTGTTATGGAATTGTTAGATGAGATTTGTTTGTGAAGAATGAAATAATTTTTAAATTTATATAATATACCTATCTCTAACAGAGCTGTGCTGTTTTGCTCTACATAGACACAGAGCTGAGCATGGAACTGTTATGGAATTACACAGAGATGTTATAGATATGGAATTGAATATTCTGTCTCTAACAGTGCTGTGTTGTTTTGATGTTATTAGGTACAAATCCCCACACAGACACAGAGCTGAGCTTGAGAAGAATAAAATAATTTCTAGATGTTTCAATACTCAATATCCCTATCTCTAACAGAGCTGTGCTTGCCTCACACAGACACAGAGCTGAGCATGGAACTGTTATGGAATTGTTAGATGAGATTTGTTTGTGAAGAATGAAATAATTTTTAAATTTATATAATATCCCTATCTCTAACATAGCTGTGCTCAGAAATAGGCCACAAGTGGACCGGAAGTAAATATGTGCGGGTGGGTGTGGGTGGGTGTAGGTGTGTATGTGGGTGGGTGTGGGTGTGTGTCTGTGTGTGTGTGTGTGTGTGTGTGTGTGTGTGTGTGTAGATGTGGGTGGGTGTGGGTGGGTGTAGGTGTGTATGTGGGTGGGTGTGGGTGTGTATGTGGGTGGGTGTGGGTGTGTATGTGGGTGGGTGTGGGTGTGTGTGGGTGTGTATGTGGGTGGGTGTGGGTGGGTGTGGGTGTGTATGTGGGTGGGTGTGGGTGGGTGTGTATGTGGATGTGTGTGGTCAAGGTCAAGGTTAAAATAATCGAAAAAATAATCGAAAAAATAATCGAAAAAAAGAATCGAAAAATAATCGAAAAAATAATCGAAAAAAATAATCGAAAAAAATAATCGAAAAAATAATCGAAAAAATAGTCAAGGTCAAGGTCATCTCAAGGTCAAGGTCAAGGTCAGTGTGTGTGTGTGTGTGTGTGTGTGTGTGTGTGTGTGTGTGTTAATACGTTTGGCGTAGTTTTAAGTGTAGCCAAAAAAAATATCAAGAGGGGCATATTTTTAACAAATTTATGGACAACAATCTCACAGAAGTGCCTTTTATAAGTGTAGGCAAATCAATCTGAGAGGGGTCATCATTTCACGGGAACTTCCCGAGGGCATTTTCACAAAAATCTTGGATTAGGCAGGGTTCCACACTTGAGCAAAAAGCTCATATGGGCATGTTGAGCCTGTTTTAAGTGTAGCCAAATCTGCCTGAGAGGGGCTCATCATTTATCGCTCCAGTAGTATCATCAATTACACTACTGTTGCTGTTGATGGACTCATTCCCAAGCGGCATGTGTCGCGTGTCGCTTGCCGCTTCGGTGTCAAATCTTCCTTAGGCTACATGAAATCTTTCGAACCGAAGCGACTCAACAAATTTGATTGATTGATTGAATTGATGTTTTAAGTCCACTTTATGCACAGTAAGGTTAATCGGGACTGGACCTACAGTTTAAAGTGGGAACTGAACCACCGTGTGCTTCCACCGGGTATCTAACCCGGGACCCCTTGATTATAAGGCGGCGACGCTAGAATCAACTCGTGTTGATTGTCGCTTGCGTGTTGTACGGATTAGGCCGTTTTATGAATACCGTGTGTCGTGTTTTCTCGGACTGTTGTTTGTGCATGCGCGGTGAAAGTTGCTTATACCTGAAGAGGCCCGTGTCGCTTGTCGCTTCAGTGTGAAACTACCGCGTCACTTGACACTTCGCTCTGCACGCTCACTTTAAGCGAGATTGCAGACCAAAGCAACAGGCTCTTGGAAACGAAACTTCAGTAAATGTAACCTTCGGAACCAAAGCAATACAACAAGCGGCACGTGTAGCTGAAACGCGGTGTGCCGCCACCGTCTGTTGATGGTGCATATGCGGTGAATACTTGCCTAGACGGAAGGGGTTCGTTCGTGTCGCTTGTAACTTTGTAAGATTACAACCACACCATGCGAATTGTCTCCTGTCGCGTGTTCCTTCGGTGTGAAAGCTCCCTTAGTGTACGATGGATAAAGAGTGGATGTACGTCAGAGATTCCATAAACTATCTAGCTATTTATAATCAACAAACTTTATTTTAGACTAAATATTAATTTCCTTGTAGTTAACATACCTTATTTTTGCTGACTTTACAGTGAACAATGTGTTTTAATGAAATATATAATTTTAGATAGACAATCATTCTCCAGTTAGGACCGTAGCCCCCCCCCCCCGTTACCTCCTTACACTCCAAGAAAGTGCTCATAGAAAGTGAATATTCAGACACACGTTGCTGTCTGATTGAACTATGCAGTAAAATACAAAATAAAATTCTCCTTGCCTGTAAAAACACACTTTTTGAACCTTTGCAATACATTTTAAAAGTTAGTGTTTTCCCTTGAACATAGGTGTTGAAAAAAAGGGGTGCGGAAGAAAATTAAGGGGTGCGCCAGCACCCCTTGTCTCTTTGATAGGCTATTGCAGGGGTGCCCACAAAGGGATGGGGGATTTCGCTTAGAATGACGAGTATTTTAGTTAGAGGGGGATTGAGTATTAAATTGAGGGGGTAGTCAATTCTTGCATATTACTAATGCCTTAGAATGTTTCGTAAATTCTGCTGTGGAGACTGATTTTTTTTTTTTTTTTTTTTTTTTTGGAGGTAGTATCACACACGTTTTCTACCCCGAACGTGCCAAATAAGAAAAGACTAAATATCTCGGGATCCTAAGAAAGTATTGACACCTCATTATATTACCAATGTTTATGAAAAAAATTATAAATATGCTGACCAAGGCAGTAATTTATTTTATTAAAAACATAAACTAAACGTAACGTTTCAACCTTCTAGCAAGGTCTTCATCAGACGCTGTATCAAGTACAAAAGACTAACAGGAAAATTTTACTTTATCTAGTTGAATTTGCACTGAAGAAAAATTCCACGTAATTATTGTAATGGGTTACTAAAATAATTATCTCAATAAAATGGATGGGGTGAGTTCTTTGAAAGAGTAACCATATTACATTATATCCCTGGGCTTGATAATTTCTGGCTAGGGTTCTGTAATGTCTCGTGAAACAATAATTGAATCGGTCATACGGCTGGAACATGTTATTTGGTTTGCCAAGGTTGAATTTTTTATCTTGATCTTAAGTTGTGTAACAATTTGTGTTAAATACTCAAATGTAAAATCATGAGTTTTATAAACACATTCACAAACACCATTTATATGCATATTTTAACCAATCAATGTGCTAGCTTTAAGTTTTTTTCGAGAATCGAACAATTTAAAAATATGGACAGTTTAGCATCGTATTTCATTCAAATAAACATAAATTACAGTATTACGTATTCATCCAAACTATTTTGTGGGATTATGATGAACGATTTTAGGGGCGGTCTTGAGTGATTGGCACCCCTGTTTAGGGAGGAGGGGCAGATCAAGTATAGTGTTCAGTAAAGCTAAGAAAAAGTAACTTGCGGTAGACACGCTGTGGTAAATAAATACTTTGTGGGGATTACGATATGGTTTGAGGGGGCGAATGATATAATTTGGGGGGGGAACGCATGACATGATTTTGGGTGGGATGCACCATTGGTTTTGGGGTGGGGATGGGCAACCCTGGGCTATTGCTAAAATCTCTGTGATTCAAAGACTAATTTACATGTAAAAATGGTTTCGTACAGCAGATTCAAAACAACTATACCTACTTTATTCTTTTTCATCAGGGACGATCTTGAGGGGGCATCATTGTTTTATTCATTTATTTATTTCGTCTTGTTTTACATGGCGAAGTTAAGGCTGTGGTCAATATTTACACAATTTTGAATATGGAAGTTAGTAGTCTACATTGAAATATTAAAAAAAACAATATAAAAATTACAAAGGAATAAAAAATAGAAAGAATTACATGTAACAATAGGAATTTAACCTATACATGAGCACACACACACACACACACACGCACGTTTCTACCTCCGCACTATGGCCTCTTAATGCTAAACCTTGTCTACGAAAAAAAAATAAACTGTTCTTGACACTCTCCACCAGCTGCGTAGGCAGGAGGAGGGCTCGTGGGCTGAACCCCCCAGAATTCCTACAAATATCTATTTTAAATAGTGTGTAGTGGTGGTAATTAATTTTACTTCCTTAGCAGGAATAAACATCTTGTACAATTAGTTGTAATGTACCAAGAAATCCATATTCAGGGCTTCTACCCCCCCCCCACTTTTTCGCTTTTAGATGGCGGCTGCTGATAAGGGATGATCCACCCCGAAATAAGATTCTGACTAGAGGTGCCTGCCCTCCCCAGTTTTGGCATCCAATCGCCACTATTGATTTCCAATGTATAGGAAATTTATTCTGCAAACACTAGAGGAACCACAAGTAACGAATAAAGTATGTGGCAGTGTTAATAATAAAAAAACGAAGTTGGGTAGTTCAATTACATAAGAAATAATACGCCTTTCCGTAGTTGCTTGGAACTTTCGACGGCTTGAAAATGCTTATTTTCTTTCAGAGCATAATACGCATGGGCGTCCGGAAAGATGGGGTGGGGGGACTGGAAAATGGATCATACCAAAAATGTATATATTACACACATATATATCTCACTTCAGCCACATTAATTTAGTTAATTATTGAAAAAAATGTTGCAGGAATATGATAACTTCAATCTGAAGAAGTGTTCTTTGAGGTGGCAACACTACTATGGGGCAAATGTGCCTCGTTTGCCCCCCTGGAAAAAATACCTTGCCCCACCCTGGAAAAATCGTGCGGACCTCCATGATAATACCATAGATGATAATACATAGTACGTATTTGACAACGATGATAAGATTGCTCTACACAAAATTTCTAAGTAAGAGTATTAGGGGGGAGCAACTGCCCTCTCTTGCACATCCGAGTGCACGCCTATGGTTCGTTGCCATTTCCGATACCACTTGCAAAAGTTAAAACAAACTCTTCACCAGAATCATAATCCATCGTAAGTTGGATGACAGAAGACAGAATAGGCTGGAGGTGCAGACGACAGAAACGCGCAGGAAACAAATCCTCGCATCTGATTGGATAATTCCCTAGATATGGCATAGCTGTTTGTAAAAAAAAATCTCGCCGTGCGGGATCCCGAAAAGTCGGGACCGGGATCGGGAAAAAAATTTCCCGTCCCGATCCCGACTTTTCGGGAAATACCGAATGGTCATTTTATAAAGTCGTTAATTCTAGACGTTTTCTGCATTGTAAGTGTCTGGAACTTATCGGAAATTGTTAGTTTTTATTCCAGAAATGCAAAAACAATCACTTAAGGTGAAAATGTGTAGAAATCGAGATTTCCAGAGCTTCGGGAAATTTCGAACATTTCCCGTCCCGAATGTCGGGATATAAATAGTTTACCGTGCCGACCAAAAAAAGGTTGGATACTACAACAGTCTTTCTTCTTCTTCTTCTATTTAACCCAACCCAGCCTAACTTAAGCCCCTATCACACGGAACTGGATTTCTAGTTGGAATGCCCTAGTTGGCGATGAACTGACTTTCTGGCAGTGACGTGCACTGAGGAGTAGCTAGTCTAGCAGAGATAGATCAATCAATCTCACATCTCGAATTATATTCAAATCACAATATTTATTGTCTTGTTAAAGCCACCACAGCTCATATGCAACACCTTCTTTTCCACGTACTTCTCGTCCATCGGTGTTCTCCGCGGGCAAAGCAGGCTGGATACCCTAGCTCGCTCTTCTTCAGCCAGGCCAGTTTCCAGGTAGAAACGGCCGGCCCAAGGAAAAGGAAGATTTCTACCTCTACTTCCCTTGCCCCCACGCCCCCCGCTGCATTGGTTGAAAGCCCAGGCTTTCAGGTCCCCCAGTCTATCTCCTATAGGACAGATAGGGGATTGGTTTCTCATAATTTTTTTGTAAATCCTCTAAAGAACACAGGGTAAAATTTTCTGCAGTACTTATGTTCTCTGTATTTACACAACCTTTTACACGTTGTACAATATGTGTGTATGTATAATATGGGATGTAGTTTTATTATTTATAAAATGGGAACGTGTTATGTGCAGACAATAATGTTATGCTTTCTTTCTTTTTTTCTTTTTCAAATATGGAATACATAATGATTAAATTACAAATATGTGCTCAGGCTCTCTCCGACTCTCGTTTTAGTAGTGTTTTATTTAAATATACTACTCTTTGTCTCTAACAGTCATAAATACGGATGTATTTATTTGGGCAAGAGAACGCGTGTTCATATTGTTGTTGGTTTGATTTATTTTACATCGCTTTTCTGCCACTTTTGGTTATCGCGAAAATAAGGATTGAGTGATGATATGATGAAATTGGTGAAGGGACCTCATATGAACAATCCAGGCCAGGATTCGAACCCGTGATGAGTGCGCATTCTTGTCCTATGTGTTGCAGTGAATAATGAAATAATTTGGAATGAAAAATGTATCTCAGAACTCAAAAAGTCAAATGAATATCATTGAAGAAACTACAAAAAAGTGTGTTGTGTTTTGTTTCCTGTCACCAAATCAACCAAGCGCGGGGGAGTGGTTATCACAGCGCGCTACGACACCAGGCGTTCCGGGTTCGAACCTAGACCCGGGCATGGGCGTTCCCTGTGCTCGTCCCTTCATCAGTTTCATCGTATCATCTTCACAATTAACCAAATGTGACAAAAAAGCGACGCTAAGTAACAAAAATGAAATCAAATCATTGATTGATTGCTCAAATTGGTTTATTTTACTTCGCTTTTCCGCCACCTTTGGTACAACAAAATAGATGAAGGAACACGCACAAAGAACACAAATGGCCAATCCGAGATTCGAACCCAGGATCTCTGGCTTAGAGTCAAATCAAATAGTTTTTTATTTTCGAATGTGGGTGGGGGTTACGTGTACTTTTTTCTAGTACTCGTTCATAATTTTGCAATCTCTTCCTGTTATTGACATTCTTCTTTTTTGAAGGAATACTGGCCCTAAAGGGAGGAGGGGTGTGACTCACACCAACCCCCCCCCCCTTGAGCACGCCACTGACTGCTACCCCAAGTGTCGACGTCACCGCACGTCACTGCTTTCTGGGTAGAAATTATGGCCGCCTGGCTGACTGCTTGACTGGTTTTGAGGAATAGGACATGTTCTAATTGCTACTAACTTCTTCGACTAGAGTCTGTGGAACAGCCAATCAGAGCAAAGTTTGGCCATGTGAAGATAATCTGTGAGTTTGCAAAGTAGCCTTTTTTGTCTGTGGTTTCCGAGTGCATACAGCACGAAAGGCATGATTACAATTGAAAAAGCTAAAATATTCTTGCATACGTTTGAGTTGTTTGGTTTGAGTTGTTGTTTTAAGTCCACTTTATGCACAGTAAGGCTAATCGGGACTGGACCTACAGTTTAAAGTGGGATCCGAACCACTTGTGCCTCCATCGGGTATCGAACCCGGGACCCCTTGATTACAAGGCGACGATGCTACCACTGCGCCATGGGGGAGGCCCCATCTTGCATACGTGTATAGTAAACGTTGTAAAGTATGTATTTTATCAGCGCCATTCTTCTCTACCTAAAACCATTTAATACGAAGCGATATTCCTCTCGGTTGAATAGTTATCGTATTTTAAAAGTGTGAAGTGATACGTTGTTTACATCTCGCGCGGCCGCCATTATGGGAACGAAAGACTATCGACAAGTACGGTATAACAAGTACCGTGTGAGGCGAAAACTAGCAAATGGGTAGCTAGTCCAGCGTCAACTAGAGCGTTCCTACTAGAAATCCAGTTCCGTGTGATAGGGGCTTTAGCGTCACTAATGATGTCACGTCAGCCAGTCGGACACGTCAACCAATCGGATTGCTTAATACTGTAGTGGCAGCAATCATTGGGTACGTTCCGAAAGTCTTAACGAAACGAACGCATTCAACGAAAATAACTGGGCTGGGTTCGTGAATTTGGTGAAGACAGTTATTGTACAGACTTATGGAACACTGTAGGCGTAGCGTTTTGTTTTGTTTAGAGAAAGTTTCCGCATGGCGTCAGGGGAAGGAAAAATAAACTCTACTGTGGACACTGTTACTCATTTTAATCACTAGAGACCGGATGTTTAGGCACTAAAAACATATCAAATAGGCAGGCAAATAAGCACTTATAATTTTCAAAATAGGCAGTAAAATAGGCATTAAAATACAAATAGGCAATAAAAAGGCAATGAAACTTAACTCAAAATAATGAAGATAGACATACATAAAGAATTAGGTGTTTAAATAATATAGAAACATACCTGTACATTCTTCATAGTTGCTTAAAATAAACCAGGAGCTCATCATTACAGACAGCAGTCCAATATTGTACTTAATAAATCACTGCAAACAGGAGTCAAGTCATCACTAAATTTTCCATTGTAGCCTATAATGGCTACACACAATAGTCTGACAAAAGAAATTGTTGGCTACTTCCAACCAGCACGCAAATTATTTAAATATACACTTTATCACTGCACACAGGGTTATTTCAGTTAAAAAATTTACACTATATATTCCACACAGCAGTTCGAACTAAGAAACTGTTTAAATGCATTTCAAGTTTGTACTGTACGGTTTGGCAGTCTCTGAATAAGAAGCACAAATTGCGGTTGTACAGTCATGGAAAAAAGTTCTTCCCCATAAGGCTTTAATAGGAGCAAGTAATGCAGGAGGGTAGGCAACACATATTGCACCCTTCGATGATCGGGTGATTTTGCCTGTCTTAACACCGAGAAATGTGTTCCACGCGAAGGTCAACATGACAGGAAAGCAAAGAGGGTCACGTGACTATTGGTTACGTGGAGTGTTGTGCTTCTCCACGTCCCCAGTTCTTGATCCACATTGCAGAAAAAGTAGAGCTGCATGCAATATATGAAAATAGGTTGTTTTCAACTACACGTTTAATTATGATTTTCCCAATTGTAAATCTATCAGACGTGTCTCCCGATTTAGTCGGGACAGTCTTTTACTTTGAATTCCTGTTTGTCATAGGCGTAACTTGACGGGAGCAGAAAGGGCATTTGTAAGCCCCCCCCCCAAAATCAGGTTTCTTAAAGCTGCTAAAACAGGAATTAAATACTATGATTTGACGCGTCCAAAAAAAGTATTATATTGAAAGATTTTTCCCATATACGTAGATAGCAATTTAATACTTTGAAAGTGTCTCAGATTTGTTTATTGTCACATCTTAGTGTGGCACAGGTCTACTACAAAAGTGGAATTTCGTAACAGAAATATGAACCCACTCCTTTTATTTCGTAGCCGATTTCATCTTGAAACTGAAATTAAGAATATTAGTTAACAATGTCATTGGTAAACAATAAAAAAATGTGTTAGACCCAATTCTTTAATACCTTATCATAATCTTTATCGCAAATTTAAATTTTGTTGTAAGTCCACTTTATGCAAAAAAAATAAATAAATAATAAAGTTCTTACCTGTGCTTGGCGCTACGCCATGAAGGCGTATAGGGGGTGTGGGGGTAACGCCCCACACTTTCTTGATTCGTTCGTGAGTGGGGGTGATGTGATCAGCATCACGCCGCCCCACACTTTCTTGATTCGTTAGTGAGTGGGGGTGATGTGATCAGCATCACGCCCCTGACCGGTTTTACCCCCAGGGTTTCCCCCAGGTACCCATGTCATTCGACGCTGGGTGGGCGCTGGGGCCGCTTCCAACGTTAGAAAAGTTCCCGGGCTTGAACCGGCCGGGAATCGAACCCGGGGCCTATAGCATGGTAGTCAGACGCGTTACCGACTGAGTCACCGGCACAGATAGACTAATCTGAAGTGCATACAGTTTAAAGTGGGATCCGAACCACTATGTGCGATCACCTGGTATCGTACCCCAGACCCCTTGATTACAAGGCCTTACCACTACGCCATCAGTGAGGCGCACACAATCTTCGTATTTCGACCTTTTTAAACCTATAGGGTAACTTCGGTGAATAACGCCACCAATTGGTCATTTCGTTCTAGAACTCATACATTTTTATTGTTAGGAACATGAAACTTACATGTATAGGAGAATGAACTTTCCTCTATTGTGTAATAATAAAATATTGATTGCACTATTATAATGAAAGCAATAAAATACTAAATTCTGTGTTAATGCAAAATGGCGTTATTTCCAGACCTGTCGGGTAATAACGCCATGTTCTTAATTACAAGTAAAACATTCACATTTTCTTTACTAAACTGCACTAGGAAAAATAATTACTGTAGTAGCCTAAGTTATTAGAAAAAGCATTTTCTTTTGTCTTTTCGCGATACCCAGTCTCTCAAAGTTCTGCGAGGAACGTGCAGCACATGCTATCTCCATCCCTTGTTTGATGGCCGCCATAGCTTGGCTCAAGTCATCTACTGACCATTTGGCCTATATATTTCTACATTTTCTCGCCATCTGAAAGAGGAAATTAACCGAGAATAAATATCTGTACGCCTCGAAAGTAACTGAGCAAGGATAAACCTATTTTCGAAATCAACATTTCCTTATATTTGAGGTTAAATTGAGTGGCGTTATTCCCCGACACGATGATGGCGATATTTCCCGAAACAACAGATTGCAGTTTAACCAACTGTTCTAAACTTACGACACCGACCATGAAAACCGTACACACATCATTCACTTACGTAACAAACGTATTGTGTACGTACAGCATTGTTAACATTTAAAATCTAATCCTATAATATAAAAACACTCACCTTTGTCGGCGCGATGAAAATGTAGACCCTTTTCCCTCGAAACGCAACTCAAACGTCTATACTATTCAAACTGTTTCTCTTAAATGAAGGCTCGACAATGGCAACCGTTCTTATCAGCAATGATACCAGGCACCATTGTTTATCCCACAACGGTGAGTCTCCCCTTAACTTTACATGCGTCCATGCTCTCAGAGTTGAAACTTTGAAATGGCGTTGTTTCCCGCCTGGCGTTATTCACCGAAGTTACCCTATGTATCATATAAGAGGTTGTTTAACGTTGCTATGCCTCTATGGATTATATTTAGCAAGTATTCGAGCACATAGCGTCAGGTTTCATAGAATATAAGCTTCTCTTCCATGTTTATGGTTTCCTGTCTGCAGTAGAAAAACTGGCAGGTTCCCATAGCTTTTCTTTCAATAGTCTTCCAATGGTTGTATATCATATCACTCAAATTTGATTCATTCGTTTCGAACACAATCCCCGATGGCGCAGTGGGATCGTGGGCGCCTTGTAATTAAGGGATCCCGGGTTCGATACTCGGTGGAGGAACATAGTGGTTCGGATCCCCCTTTAAATTGTAGGTCCATTCACGATTAGCCTAACAGGACATAAAGTGGACTTAAGACACCAAATCAAGCAACCAACACAATCCCGTTATTGTCCAGATTATCGAATCCAGAACCTTCGTCGCGAATAACATAAGCAGGAAGACAACGTGAAATAACCGAACAGAAACAGAACCTAAAACCTACATCGGATAGATTGGATTAAGTCGACGATACAGCACGGGTTCTGAAATGAAAAAGAATACGAAAGTTGAAGGACCTCTATACGCACCCACTTTTCCTCCACTCAATGGGGAAGATATCCTTCTAGCTGAGAAGCCTTTACGTAGGAGTGCCCTGAGGGAACTTCAAGGCCACGACGATAAAGAGTTCTACGTGCAATGACGGGACCAAAACATACGTCAGATAGCTGTGTTCCTCCTTATTTCGTACGCCATTGATAACTGGAACACCTGACCTCATCTTTGGTAGAGCAGAAGCCTGCTTGCTTGCCACCACCCTTTAGTTCAGTGACCTTCGCCCGTAGTCAGCAAGAGTGAATGACTCACCATATACTTGTTGTCTGTGAGGCTACACAAGAATAGATATTTCGTTAGTGGCTGTAAATATTGTTTCATCTGCAGTTATATCAGTTAACATTTCAATAGTTTCCTTCCTAATGGTTACGTTAGTGATAAACATGTAAATTAGTTCTCGAGAGTGAACGTTTTATCTATTTGAACGGGGGATTTTTATACAGCCTGCATGTATTATATTTTCCTGAAACAAGAAGAAATTCGAAGACGCAAAAAGAGTTGTATAAGAGTAGTTAACAAAAGGAAAAAAGAAGAAGAAAACGAAAATGTAAATGCTGAAATAAATTATGGTAGAGATCGAGTGAATAACATTTTGTCATGGGGCCTCCTCGATGGCGTAGTGATAACGTCGTCGCCTTGTAATCAGTGGATCCCGGGTTTGATACACGGTGGATGCTCATAGTGGTTAGTATCCCACTTTAAACTAAAGGTCGAGTCCAGATTAGCATATCTGTGCACCAAACCAAAACTAAGAAAGAAATTGTCACAGTGCAAGAAAATTTCATGTTCAACCAGATACGAAACAAAAGGGAATAATATATTGCAGGTTGGAGTTCACATCTGTAGCATCTAACCAGCACAATTATGAATCGCAACATATCGTATCAGATCCATTTTTATTATACATGTATGATAATATAAGAGAAGTAGAGGAAAGAGAAAACCAAGCGAAACACGGACGCCTTCTCCAGAATTTCAAATCTCGTTACATAAGGTTCTGGGTTGGAGTCTAGAACAGGCATGACTTTCTTGTTCTTGCCCTTTTATCTGCTTCATTTCATCATAATTCATCGTTATGGTTTACCTGCAGGGGAAGAATAATGACAATAATTGTCAATACAAAGCCAATGACAAACAGAACAACTCGATTACGGAGGTGCCAAGAAGAAACGAGACTTTACAGTTTCTCCGTCTCTCGGTTTGTCGAATTGAAAATTGCTCTCCCGTTCTCGGTCTCGATTAGTTAAATATATAAATCGAAAATGTATGTGAATGAATATACATGTATTTTATATATTCCGGTTTTGTAGGAGATTTCGTGAGAGATGAAATAAGTACTCTTCCATCGTATTTATTTTTATAATTTTTATTCCCTGTTCGATGATCGCGACGATAAGGACGAGTGACCATTACATGAAATTGATGACGAAATAATCAAACACCCCCGACAAGGACGGTACTCAAACCCGGGAACTTTTGCGACGATATCGAATGTCAATCACTTAATGAGCTTGACCACCGAGCCTGCTTAATGTTGTTTCTGTCAGGTAATTCGTAATAATATCCCACATTCACTATCATTTGCTTCATAATTTATCTTATTGTTGTGATTAACCTGAATTCAAAGAATTAGTTGAAAGGCAAAAATGCAAGATTGAATGTCTCTGATGTTACTTCGTGCCGAATAATATGACGTGGTATTATGATATGAATTTATTAATCATATAATATGCCTATTCATTCCATTGATTGATCCCAATTGAGCACACAAAATATGCTATAATGTCCACTCCATGGAGGAGTGGTTAGCAGAGCGCGCTACGATGCCATGGGTCCCTGGTTAGAATCTCGACTTGGGCGTGGGTGTCCTTGGTAAGTGTCCCTTCATCAATTTCATCATAGCATCACTCATCTTCATCGTCGCTATTTGCCAAAAGTGAAAGAATAGCAAATCTAAATAACAAACATCCAATCAAATCGAACATCTCTACCGATTTAATTCTATACGGTACCGAATTCCCACTTTATTACTGCATCTTAAGTCATTTTACAGCATCTCGATTGTTTTCCGATTCGAAAACATTTGGAATGTTGTTTTGTGCAGTTGATTGTGCATTGTTTCGTTGTTTGGATTGTTTAATTAACGTCGCATTAATTAGTTTTAGACCAATCGTGACGGGGGAAGCAAGAGCACAAAGAAAGCGAAACAAGGAAGAGACCACGGATTTCTTTAAAGATAGCATCCCGTGAATACAACTCAAGTGACTGCAGAATATTATGAATAAAATTTATTTCGCTTTTTCCTTTTATTTCTGTTTCAGTTATTTTACTTCGCTTTTCTTCTACCACTCGCGTTACTTGTGTCGGTGAGGAAGAATTATAAACTCGTGAAATGGACGATGGTACAAAAAAATATATGCCTCTCCCACGGTTCGAAGCTGTCAGTACAAAATATTGTCTTATTTTTAAAATTTACGGGCAAATATGGTTTGTCACGTAGCAATTTTCGCTTATCTATTTCTCAAGGGGTTCCATTGCCTCTCTGATGTCGTAGTGGTAACGTCTTCGCTATGTAACGAAAGGCTTCCGAATTCAATACCAAATAGAGAGGCATTTGGTTCGGATCCCATTTTAATCTGTAGGTCCAGTGCGTGAACTGGACTTAAACAATTAACGTGTGGCATGTGGTCTGTGATGAGAACCATCATTTCAGCGAACCTTCTTGACGATGACTCTAATATCACTGGAAATAATAGTATTTCCTTACGAGTAGCTCTTGTCAAGAAACCAGTTCCTGAAATTTTCTTCTGGAGGCATCGTAGCACCCAGCTGTTTGTTGTGGCTGGGGCACGAGTCATGTGACTCATGCTATCAAAGCTTAATCCTTCCCGAGAACTCAGAATCACCAGGCAAACTTAAGCGAATATTTTGTTATTTGGGTTGCATAAACAACAGACTTTAAGACGTTACGAAATTCTACGTCCCGTGGCCCAGGTATTTTTTTCTAAGACTGTACATCACAACAAGGTATTTCTTCAGGTGATCAACCGACACGTTATGTCTGCAATCGGACAACACATTTTTTAGAATTGAAAAACATCTTTCAACCTCCACAGATGTTATCGGAGCATACTTAAAGCACGCGAGAACATGTGGATCTAACTCAGTTTGTATATTTTTACCTTTCGGAACTTGTTGAATTGCCCTTAATTTGTCCAGTCCTTATTAGCTGCAACAACTCGCTAACTGTTATTTTTAAATTTCTTGGAAGCATCGGAAACTAATCCTGGGAACACGAAATTGTATGCACAGAGTTCAGTCATGTCCCAATTTTAAAGAAAATGCCTAAAATAGGCAATATCTGGCATTTATGAAATAATATAGGCAATATCGTATGAAATAGGCTAAATTAAATTGCCTTTAAGGGGGTTCTAAAGCCATGTTAAAGTATAGGCCCAAATTTCAATGGATGAGCGTACAACTAATATAGATTCGGTAAGGAAGAAATTTTCGATATAAAAGATTGTTTTATTCACTAGAACATGTGAACCTTATAATTATGTTACGATTAATGATATATAAGTAAATAACAAAAAATGAAAGGTCTTCGTCATGTTCAAACTTCTGCGTACAGATGGCGCTGAAGTGGTAGTTTTGTCAATACCGGTGCATTTTTTTTTCTTTTATGACTAGTATAGAAGATTTCGTGGTGAAAAAAGATCACATGTTCTTCCCGCAAGCATCTGAAATACTATGTGAAAAAATGAAAACATTTCGTACCTTCAGAGAGTAGTGCTTATCATTAAAATTTTTGAAGTGGCGTTTCGTCGCAATATACTCCGTGGTGCAGATTTTAGTCAACACTGTTGCCAAGATTTCACTCCGTGTTTTCTAACGATATGATCAATGCAAGTGCGTCGAAATCGTGAAAGTTAAACCAAGTTACCAGAGAATAACGAATCCTAGTAAATGTTGGAAGAAGGAAACATCGGAAAAAACTGAAAGGTAAGTCTTATATTTAAATGCTTGTTGCTTAATCCATCAAAAGCAAAACGTTTGCAATATGCAAGAGTGATGCAGAATGTATGATTTTTTTATATGTTGAGGAAATACCTTCAGATATAATTTCTGTGAGAATATCGCTTCGATGTGTCTACATTTTCAACGCAGCACGCCCTTTTTTCTTACAAACGAAGTTCATAATTCTTTGCAATTGTAAAATCAGAAGAAAATGTTATTTAAAATTAGGCATAATGCAGATATTACAGTTTTTTGATTATTACTAGAGCATGAAATACCTTGATATAGATTATATTCTGGCATTAAATCGATATTGCACAAAATGCTCTACTATCGTTCCTGTGAGATTAGATTATTTTCGTATTTCACTGATGCTATTGAAAAGTACGTACTTACATCGGAATTTGTATTACAAATCAGTCGTTCATTATAGTTTCACTTTGCCCTTGTACATGGTTGGAACGAGTCGTTTCTGTCCTGTTTTGAACAAGATTGTTCTCCTTTGTATATACACATATAGCTCGCAAGTGTTAAATGCATTAAGTAGGTTAAGCTAAGTTAGGTTGGACTGGAATAGATTTAATGTGATATCCCCGAATTTTGTGCAAGTTCTGGACAAAGTTCTGTTATCTTCTTTCACACAATCAGGTCAGAAAACCGGTTTTGTAAGCTGTATAAAACTCTTCGGTTTTCTCGTTCTTTCATAATTTTGAACGCCTTGTAATGGTAGTGCAGCATTTCCAATAAGTTCAAGATTTATATATTTAAAGTGTAAAAGTACACCCTAACAGCTAAAAGAGTAAAGTCCTAACAGTCTACCAAACAATAGTTTGCGTGTTTACTGAGAATTTACAAATTAGTATAGATTAGGAAAGTTTACTAGTTTACATATTTTACAAGTGCAAAGCCAATCATTTATTTGTGGGTAAGATTGATTTATTTTCAGAGAAATCATAATCTGTCCTGATTATGTTACGAATATTTGATTCAATAACCTACTGAAGTCCAAGTCATATTTAACATGCACTGTAAAGATAGATCTGAATCTGAGCTGATATAGTGAATCAAACCTTTAATAATTCTGTTATAACAGGACCACTACGTTAACAATTATTGTGTAGTTTAGATCAATTATATTCACATCTACTTACACAACATCTCTAAGTTGTTTTCATTTTATTATTAACTCAACTTGTCTTAGGTTGTAACAATATAATGAAAATGTTTTTTTTCATCTTTGTTAAGTTCATAGTCTCATACACCATATTAACAATATTTTTATTTGCTCCTTTTGCAGATGAACATTTGAGAATCCATTTGATATGTCTTCTAAGAATACCTTGAAATTTGTAAAAAGGACAACAGATTTGACAAACAATGGCAACCCAATACCGTGGAAGTTTGTGGATATGCTTCTATGGAATCAAAATCGTCTTTGTGGATTGTTTGACCTGTACACAATTTGCAGATACATGGTTGAATAGTGATGGTTTACAAGATATCAAGAGTCCAAAATATACTCAAGAAATTATGTTGCAAGACTTCTTAATATATGGTTGCAAGTAGTCAGCAATTGGGAACGGTATATTAGAGAAACTGAAAATAATCGGAATGGTATAACGTGTGTCTTGTCTGTCAAGTTATAGCACACATTCCTTGAAATTTTTGCTAGTTCCAATTTTTAAGGGTATTTGCCCATCATTGCTTTCTGAATGGGATGATGATTACAAGACAGCAAGAAGCATACGTATCTATGAAAGAACGACATAATGTTTTGCAGGATGAGCAAGAAGGAGAATGAAGTTACATTGAAACAAAAATGTTAATGTGAATTTATACGTATATCCCGAATATATAGTTTATGTAGTCCTTTCATGCAATGATTTTTGAATGATTCGAATTTTATTCAAATGGTAATTATTACCATATTGTATCTTAGAAAACTTTTCTTACAATTCTTATCTGAGTAATGCTGAACTCTAAGATATCAAGTGTTTGGAAAGTTACTTTTCAAAACTAATTCGAAGTTAATCACTTGAGAAATTAATTCAGTTATAATTACTGTTGCTTTAAAAAGTATCTAATTTAGTTACTATTATAATAATTGTAATTATTACTTTATTCTAGATTAGTTGTAATTTTTAAGACATGGTTAAGAACATGAAATGCAAGCGCACTATTCATTTCATCACAGATGACCACCAACAACTTGGCATTAAGTTTCATATATAATTATAACTGCTGATCTCCGTGTTGGAGTGGTTAGAACAGCAAGTTACGACGCTAGGAGTCTCTGATTCGAATTCCGGCATGGATATGTGATCCTGCATAAGTTTCATCATATTTTCACTCATTCTCATCTTTGCGATTAGACAAAAATGGCAGAAAAGCGTATTAAAATAAACTAAATCAATCAACCATATAATTATAACTAAGTTAATATATTTTATATGTAAATACAGAGGCAATAAAATCCACATCTTTTACTTAACGATGAAAAGATAATATTTTATTGTACTTTTGTTGAGCAAACAATATATTATTTAGAATTACTGTTGAACTGTGGCATACCAATGAGGATTGTTGGAGATTATATAGCCTTATGTCGAAATTATTCTAATTAAAATACGCTTGGAAGAGATACATTCTGGTTCTTGGCAATAAATAAGATTGTTCTCATGGTCTCACGATTTCAATCCATTGTTTCAAGCGAGGATATGATTCAACAAATTGTAAAAATGGAACAAAAGAAAATTCCTTTCTATGCGAAAAAAATAGTAATTGTACACTTCTGTTCAGATCAATTGGTACATACTTCAACTGTTCGACCCTATAAAGAGTGACACTTTATGTGAACAGGAGTGTACAACTAACTTTCAATTTAGTTACTAGTTAGGTGGAAAAATAACTGAATTTCAGGTACTAATTTCATAAAGTAAGTAGTTTACAGTTACTGTGACACGAAAATGTTACTGTTACTTCCAAAGACAGCTGTAGAACAAACCAGTATAATTCGTGAAGAACTGTGAAACAGGACTTTGGACATTGTGCGGAGGCAACTTGTGTAAAATTGTACTTAAGTATTATGAAACGAACAAATAATCACTCTGCTTCTCGTTTACCTTTATTCCCGGTTTTCAAATAAAAGCCTCCCCGATGGCGTAGTGGTAACGTCGTTGCCTTGTACTCACGTGGTTCGATACGTGGTGGAGGTGCATTACACAGTGGTTCGGATCCCAGTTTAAACTGTAGGTCCAGTCCTGATTAGCCTATCTGTGCATAAAAAGGACTTAAAACATCAATTCAAGGTTTTCAAATAAATAATTTTCTTATATAGAAATTTGAGCTTGAATTTCCATTGTAACACTGTTAAGCCTTGTTTCCATGTCATTAAAATGTTGACGAAGGAAAGCTTTTATAGTATAAAAAAATATACATAAAAACGTAAAGTTTCCACCCTCTAACAGGGTCTTCTTCAGACGAATATTCACAATTGACAATAAGCAAAGATTATTTGGTCTTATCGTCATCCTGAGAAAATGGAAAACTTTTTGGTATCAATTGGAATTCTGCAAGAAAAATACATTAAGAAACTGAAATTTACGGCCTTGTGGAAAAATTAACATTAATACTTTTAAGCATTTTTCAACAATGTTTATAATTGAAAAAATTGAAAATGTGTTTTATCTTTAATTTCATTTTACTAAAACAGGGTGCGGAAAATAATATCTTGCAAATGGCATTTCAACAATGAAAGCACGGTGCGTTGCGTTGCGTTCTACCCAAGAATATTTTGAAAGGTCGCTCCATACACAAGAAAAGAACTTCGCTGGAGCAAACGAACGAAAGCAAGTCTCTGCGCAAGTAGTGACGCGAGACGGCTCTACCAATGAACACGTGAGAGGGAACGGGATTGCGCGGAACGGCGGAAAGCTGCTGTAGATACCAGCTTTCGCAGCATCGTGTACTACTGCTTCGCTCTGCCCACTCGATCCCCTCCCCCTTTCTCTGCCGCTATGTGCAGCCTTGCTGCAGCAGAGATAGTTGGGACAGAGTATAAAGTCTCCAATCAAAAGTAGAAAGTACTGTCATACAAAATGAAGTGTACAGTCAACGCAGGCACGTATCCAGAAATTCCTTTCGGGGATAGGGGGGGCAATATATTTTTAAGGGGTATAGATAGAACCTCACAGGTGTATATTTAAGGCCAGTGGTGCCCTTTTGGTTGCAAAGCGGGGAGGGGGGGGGGCAAGGAAAGTTTACTTTCTCTTGGTAGACAAGGCCTACAATTAAGAGGCCATAGTGCGCAGGCAAAAAAATGGAGAGCAACTGTCCCCTAAATAGTAGCCACCGTTTAAGGCTGCAATTTTTATCACGTGTTTGTCCGTTTCTTCTCATCAGGCATCAAAACATATTTGGTGTCTTTGAATGTCTTCACGAAGCTCTTACACAATGGATGGACAATCCACTCGACGATGCGAGATTCAAATTGTGGGCTGTGAACTGGATGCACACAGTTCTAAAATATTTCTCCCTGATTCGAGCCTGAACACCACTAATGTGTCTTGTCTTCCCATGTATGCAGCTTTTATAAAAGCTGAAACCCACCAAATTGTTCATAATCAGGCCTAAGCACTCGCAAGTGTTCAAAATTGTCCGTCACAGCTTCCGCAGTCTTTTCATATATCGGCACGAAACAAAGGAAGTCTTCTCAAACACAGCTGGATCGAGAAACAATTAATGCACAGTGAAAACCCTTCCGTTCCCAACACATCTAATGTTTCGACTTCCAATATGATAAAATGCTCACTCATTTATCTCCAGTGGCGTGATGGGGGTCATAACCCTCCTTTGGCCCAGTATTTTTTTTAAAAAAAATGAACGTCAAAGGCAGAGAAAGATGGCAAAATGAAGACTGACTACCGAAAAAAGTATACGTAACCCGCCCCCCCCTCCTTCGAAAATCCTGGGTATGCCAGTAGAGCAACGGCACATGCCAGAGACCCTGGTTCGGGTCCTGGCAGAGCCTGAAAATTCCGCTAAAATATCTACATATGCAACATCTTCCTGCTTTCTCTTCTCGACATTCATATAATTTTCGGCTGCCCCTTTGTAGTGGTTAAGTGTTTGAGTGTGTGTCGAACCTAGTTGGCTTAAATAAAAGTCATTTTTATCCCATGAAAGTCGCGGACTGCATACACGAAATTTGGCCCGGGCACAAATAAAATTACAGTTGATCTGTGCAACTTATTTATGTCTTAATAAACCGCCCAAAATATCCGGTACTCCTGAAATATTCACTTTAGACCTTCAATCTCTTCGGCTCATGCCCCGAACTAGCACTACACTGATGCTCCTAGAGTTCCACAGACGTCAATATCTTCAACTTTGGACACGAACTAGAAGTAGACTTCGGTAGTTTACGGCAAATTGTCTCACTAGTCTTCTTCATTTTCGAATTACTAACAGATTCTGTTGTACTGATCAATCAGGAAATTGAAGCCGGGTATTTACGTCTTCATTATATTCTAGAATGTTCCGCAGGTAAAACGTTTCGTTAATATTACCAGTGGTTCGACTCCCCCTCTTATTTAAGAACGTTTCCTTTCCCGTTTTCCAAAGAATAAATAATGCAAAGAATCGTCCTATTCGTGGCACGCTTTGTTGTGCAGCTTCCAAATGATGACAAATCTTTACACAATGATCGCGCTCGCTGCGACAACAACAATGCAAACGCAAGAAAAGTTTACGTGCAATATTGTCAATAAAAGGGTTATAGAACATTCTCTGTCTTGCCTCGATAATTACTCTACTTAAATTATCGTCACATTATTCAAGAAGCCAAAAAACTAATTTATCCAGTGTAAACTGATAAGATTTTTGCGGGGGCTCGGCCCCCTGATCTCCACCTTGGATACGTGCTATGATCAATAATATTGTTATGGAACATTCTCTACCTTGCCCCGATAATTGTTTCTCTCCTTAAATTATCGTAACATCTTTCAAGAAACCAAAAACATAATTTTATCTAGTGTAAACTGAAAGATTTCCCTTGGAAGGTGCTCGACCCCCCCTGATCCCCATCTTGGATACATGCTATTATCAATAACAGGGTTATAGAACATGTTCTGTCTTGCCTAGATAATTATTACTCTCCTTAAATTATCGTCACATTATTCAAGAAGCCAAAAACCTACTTTATCTAGTGTAAACTGAAACATTTCCTAGGGGGATCGACCCCCTTATCCCCACATTGGACACGTGCTATTATCAATTACAGGGTTGTAGAAAACTTTACCTTGCCTCGATAATTATTTCTCTCCTTAAATTTTCGTCACATAATTTTATTTCACACACACAAGAAACCAAGAAGCCTCATTTTATCTAATGTAAACCGAAAACTTTCGGGGGGCTCTAGCCCCCTGAGCCCCCCTTGGATACGTGCTTGAGTCAACGCAGCATTTGCTTCAAACGTATTCACAAAATGTTTCTAATTATTTCAATTACTGTCCTCACTTGGTCCGTTTCGTGTTTGAATTAACTACACTTATTATTGTATTTTCTTCTCTGCGTTCTGAATATTAAAATAAATACTGAACATAAAACAACGAATTTTATATTAATATTTAACTCACTTATTATTGCATTTTCTTCTATGCGTTTTAAATATTGAAACAAATACTTAATATAAAACAACGGATTTTATATTAATATTTCGACTATTACTACCTTCCACTGATGATATTTTGCTTATTTCTGTAAGAAGAACATATAAATAAAATCTCATGATTATCAATTTCCTTGATTTACTACTATTTTTTTTAATCCACTAACTCATTCTAACCAATATGGCGTCATCTCACATCGAGTACCCTAATCGACCAACCTGCATGTATCTACCTTGGTTATATTTACTCGGAGATCTGGCAACATGGCCCTCGGTTGCCATGGCAAACGGTGCTGCCATCTGTTATCGAAAAATTACCACAAAATTGCCTTTAGTACGGCCTTAAATGAAGCTATTCCCTCCCCCCTGGCCTTCGCAACATTCGTTTTCATAATATCTCTAACAGGAAAGAATAGGCATTTTGCCTAACATCCGGTCTCTATTAATCACATTCTAAGAACGGTCAAGGCATATTCATCTTGTGCATGTTGCTTCATATTGGTTTCTGTTAAAATTATAATACATTTTCCGAACTAGTGCAGTTTGAATCCATCAACACGCGCTTTGTCTGCAAGGAGCAGACGATTCTCACCGAACGAACCAGCCTCCTGGCCCTTGGGTTTGGTGAATCTCGGTCTTGCACGAAACGCACGGAATGCGACTTCTGGGACAGCATAATGAAACTCATGAAACGCACGGAAGCACTTATGGGACAGCCAGTTACCATATCTCGTTTAACGCGTTAAACTCATGCGACTTTCGGAACGGGCCCAATATCCCCCAAAAATTCTGTCCCGCACACCCCTACATTTCGGTCACTTACTTCATGGTGGACCGTAGATCGCTTCATCCACTCTATTCATACATTCTACCTTGTTGAACGAAAAGCTGAAAATCGTGACGTATATAATACAATAACGCCAATGATGAACTCGACAGTGTTATATAAACGGATCGTCATTTGTTTGGTGTTATTTAGTTGAAAAGTAAGTACGGATTTATTAATTAAAAACAACTTTTTGACCAATTCCCTAAGATTACCGTATCGTTAAAAAAATATATTAGTGGTTATGGGTTAATCATAAAATACATGTTGCTCATAAACGTTTTGACGAACGAAATGAACACTGCAAAAATGTGAAAGATGACGACCTTCAATACGGTAAACTTGAATATTGAATTGTTTAACCGATGAGTAAATCACACGATACACCTATTTGTAAATAATAATTTTTGTAGTTGCATGGATGTCGTTATGTAACATGTCAATAAATTAGTAACATACAAAGATACAAAATTTTTAAATCTTCTGGTTTTCTCTTGTGTAAACACTAGGTTAATTTAACGTACAATTGATTGAAAACCTTTTGTAATTTTTGTTACTGCGTTTACAGTCACGGCACCATAATACTAGTACAAGTCGAGGTATGATGTATTTTCAAGAGGTAGCCGGCCGGCGTCGGTTGCGAAGCGGTTAGCATTACTCACTACTGATACATGTCTGGGGTTCGAATCCCGGCCTGAGCATGGGTGCTCTTTGTGAGTGTCCCTTCATCAATTTCAACATATCATCGCTCATCCTCACCTTCGCGATTAGCCAAAAGTGACAGAAATGCGAAGTAAAATAAACCAAATCAATGCAAAAATCTTTTCAAGGAGATGCATGTTCAGAAATCCCAAGAGTTTTGGCAAAAAAACTGAACACTAATTGGCACAAAAGTGATGATGGAGATTACCATTACATTGTAAGCTGTTCTTTGTAGCTCCCATTAATTATTGGGAGCGAATTTACAATATAGAGAAAGTCTCCAATTTTGTTAATTTTCGGTATACTAACTAATTTTGACCTAATCATGAATCTGTTGAAAAAAACGGGGGGTCACGTCTGAAAATTTGAAAAAAAGCCGATTGAATTTTTTTTATATATAGGTGTATATGCGTAGTTTTACGAACAAAAATGTAATCTCCTGTCATTGTGTCCAACCACGCCGTTGTTTTACAAGAAAATGATTTATGATGTTCAATTCTAGTACGATCCATATTTTTTTCGATCAATTTAGGGGTGAAATGAGTGCTGATGGAACCTAACCTAACAGGCCTAACCTAACCTCGTGTGAATGGTTCGTGGGGCTACCCGTGGATGGTTTTTGGGGCTAACGTCAACGGTTTGTAAAGCTACCCATGGATGGTTTTTGGGGCTAACATTAATGGTTTGTGGGGCTAACATTAATGGTTTGTGGGGCTACCCGTGGATGGTTTTTGGGGCTAACGTCAATGGTTTGTGGGGCTACCCGTGGATGGCTTTTGGCACTAATGAACAATTTTTGTACAATTTCCAGACGTGACGCCCGGTTTTTTAAAACAGATTCATGATTAGGAGGCCAAAATTAGTTAGTATATCGAAAATTAACGAAATTGGAGACTTTCTCTATATTGTAAATTCTTACCAATTATTGTGTACTAGACAGAATGTATTGTAAAAAATGATATATCTGAGTGACTTGTATTAGTAATTCCTTTATTATTATCATTTCAAATGAGTCTCCAAGAGCTCTGATTTTTTTTGGGTAAATATGCGATATCGCCCGGATGGATTTCTTCAAATTTACAGGAGAAAGTACTTACTGAAATGTGTTTCTTTAGCATTCTGGACGTTCTTGGAGCTATTTTCTTTCACGGAAACTAAAAACTTCGTAGTTTAATGCTGCCGAACAACAATTAATCACTTTTTACGTAAGAAATTGGCATTGCCTGCCACATTATGCCGTTGTTTCCATTGTGTGCCCGACCCTGTGGCCGAGTGGTTAGCATATCGCGCTGCGACGCCAAGGGTCCCGGGTTCGAATCCTGGTCGGGCTTGGTTGTTTGTGAATGTCCATTCATCAATTTCATCATTTCATCACTCATCCCCATCTTCGCAAATTAGCCAAGAGGCACAAAACGCGAAGTAAAATAAACTAAATCAATCAATGTTTCCATTGTGTGCGTGCAGATGGCGAGAGCGTTGAAAGTCACGCGATCTCTGCAGTGTTTCCAAACGTGCTTTCTCTTTACAAAAATTTCTATTTTGAACTATGTTCACCGCGCTTTTTTTCTTCGATGAATTTAGGGGTGAAATGAGTGCTAATGGAACCTAACCTAACAGGCCTAACCTTGTGTGAATGGTTTGTGGGGCTATCCGTGGATGGTTTTTGGGGCTAACGTCAATGGTTTGTGGGGCTACCCATGGATGGATTTTGGGGCTAACGTCAATGGTTTGTGGGGCTACCCGTGGATGGTTTTTGGGGCTAACGTGCATGGTTTGTGGAGGTAAACATGGAAAAAAAATCGAAATAGTACGTAATTTTCCATCATGAAGGTTTGAAACACTGCTTGCGCACTGAAAATCGACAAAACACAAGCTGGCGCGTCATGACACGCGATGATCCATTATGAGTGCACGCCATATTGTCTATTACAGAAGCGGAGCAAGTAAGACAAATAATCAATCGTAATATGAAAAGTTGACAGTATTTTATGGAAAAAGGCATAACTTCACCTTAAAGAATGTTCCGCAAGGCAAAATAGGTAAGTACCAGTGGTAAAGTTAAGGAAATAAATGAGTGAAAGGTGACCGGGCGTTATCACATATTTACCTTTTTTGTTTGTAGATATACTGCACATATGTGCGACATGCATATCCTGCTGAATCTCACATTTCTAGGGCATTGTTTTCTTATTTGCCCTTTTCATAATTGAAGGCATGCATTAATTGATTTTTGTGGCACCCTGCTTTTATTTATGTTTTAAAGTATGAGTCATATGATTGCAAACCATAGGTTATGTGAAATGTCATACATTGTGAACAAGAGTCAATGTGATATTTTGTTGAAGATGCACATTTAAAGTATTACAGAATTGTATGAACCATGAAACATTGTAAAACTAAACAGCACAAAGTAATCTTTGGCTATGTAAATGGAGAATGCCTGATTGATTTGTACCCCCTCGAGAAAGTGGAATATTGGAACGACTTGAGATGACCGGACGCCTCTCCGATTTTCTTCATATTTGGCATACTCACTAATTGAGGCCTCCTAATCACGAATCTGAAGTTAAAATTTGTCGGAAACGTCTAGAAATTGCAAAATAAGGCGTTAGTTTTCGGAATGGAAACCGTCGATTTTCGCAAAATTTTTTGTTTCACACGCAAATATATATATTCCTGATACTACCACGACACGAAATTTTAACTATGTTTGCCTAACTTAACCACATGCCAATGGTTCGTGGAGCTAGCACCAATAGTTCGTGAGACTAGCGTCAATTGTTCGCAATTTCTAGACGTTTCCGACAAATTTTAACTTCAGATTCGAGATTAGGAGGCCTCAATTAGTGACTATGTCAAATATGAAGAAAATCTGAGAGGGGTTCGGTCATCTCAAGATATACCGGAATATTTTGCATGCTTTATGAATATTTTCTGTTGTTTTTAGCTTGCGGAGATGTGTTTTTGTGAAGTAAAGTACATCTGTTACCTTAGCGAGTTACCTTACTGTAAAGCAGAGCAGCTCGAAAGCTTCGCACAAGTTAATATAGCACCCAACATGACATTCCACAACAGCAGCTATAATTTTGGTTGGTTGATTGATTTGGTGTTCTAAGTCCACTTTATGCACAGTAAGGCTAATTGGGACTGGACCTACAGTTTAATGTGGAATCCGAACCACTTGTACCTCCACTGGGTATCGAACCCGGGACCCCTTGATTACAAGGCGACGACGCTACCACTGCGCCATCGGGGAGGCCCTACAGCTATAATTTTTTTTATAATTTTACATTCATGTTTACAATGATCATTAGGTTAGGTTTGGAGCTGATAGCAATTTCCAACTTGTTACTTTGCTCTTTTAGTGTACAATAAAATGGTTTTTACTAATAAAAAGCTGTGAAAGTACTCCCAAGATGGCAAGTTTTTACTTAAGCAGGTCATTTTTTAATATCAAATATATGTCCGTTATTTTTGTTTTCCATGTGCTGGAAACAATTTTATATTATGTAAAACATTGAAATCTGTCGATTAAAAATAAAATTCAACGTAATTCTTGAGGGGGTAAAATTGATTGAATTGGGTTATTTTATTTTGATTTTCTGCCACTTTTGACTAATCATGATGCCCAGCCCAGGAATCAAACCCGGGACCCCAGATGTTGTAGTGTGCTTTGCTAACCACTCTGCAATGTAGGTTGGTTATAATTAGAGTTGGAAGTGGTCGAAAAGAAAACTGTTTTTTTTTTTTTTTTTTGGAAAGAAACAGGAGTTTTTTCTGCAGCTCTTTTGGTTGGCCTTTTTCCTTGTTTTTTCACAAAAGTGTCTCAAATCAATGAAAATACAGGAGTTGGCAGTATTTTTCCTGTTCCATGGTTTTCGTTTATCTCCCTACTGTAAAATAGACACTCATTTCTAAATATAAAATACAATTTACAATAGGCTATGAAATTTGTAGGTGGACATAAACAGTGTTTTAAAAAAAGCCAGCTTTTTTGAATGGGCAGTTCTTTCCGAGTGTTATCTTCATATTTCGGTAGGGTTATTAAATAAATCTATGTAGTATAAACAAATTCACATGACTACAGTAGTTTTATACGTGTTTTTAATAGAACTAATAGTATGATTTTCAATGTTTGAATTCGTTATATGAACACGTACAGGAAGCAAAAAAGGAAATACTACTCTACCTTTTGAAAATCTGGTATCAAATCTCTCTACATTAAATTTTGTGTTCAGTAAAATATATTTGTATTCTGATTTTCCAGTACATCATGTATAATTTGGTTAAATGGCTGCTAATCCTGGACACACAGCAACTAGTGATGCATTTTGGCTGCTTATTGCAGTGGTTCTCAACTTTTGTGAGATCACAGCCTAGTTAATTTATTACTTACAAGTCAATGCCCTGATCCCAACAATTTCACTAGAAATATATTTCTGATCTTTAAAGTTTATATGCAAATTAATATGAACCCTCAATTAATATTAATGCATCAACTATGACATAATCATATTTCAATTATGTATAGACGTGCTGTCAAATATAAAATTAGATTTAAATTAGTTGTCAACCCCTGGGTGCAACAGACCATTTGCAGCCCGGCGGTTGAAAAATACTGGCACTAAAACTGAAGCAGAAGTACATTGGACTGGCCACAAATGGCAAAAAGAAAAGAAAAATCTATTTAAGAAATCTGGACCGGACCTACAGTTTGAAATGAAATCCAAAGCACTCTGCCCTGCCTCCACTGAGGATTGAACCTCAGACCCCTTCTTATTACAAGGCAACAGCATTACTTTACTCCAATCTACAGGGTGAGTCATAATTCTCCATACAAATGGTGAAAACTATGACTAATGTTTATTTTTCATTTTCAGGCAGGTAAACCAATTAAAAAAAGATGCCACTAACGAAGGAAGAACGGATTGACATCATTCTGTTGGCTGGGAGTGGTACGTCATGTAGCACGTACATTCAATGCAACCCACAGAACGCAGATAACCCACGATACCGTGGCCAAACTTATCAAGAAATTCAGGACAGGTTCCGTCGCCGACGAAAGCAGACCTGGAAGACCAAAGACAGCAACAGGTGAAAGGAGGGTAACGCAGGTGCCACGGTGTCATGGGTTGTCTGCGTTCTGTGGGTTGCATTGAATGTACGTGCTACATGACGGGTGGTACCACTCCCAGCCAACAGAATGATGTCAATCCATTCTTCCTTCATTAGTGGCATCTCTTTTTCATTGGTTCACCTGCCTGAAAAGGAAAATAAACATTAGTCACCGTTTTCACCATATGTATGGAGACTTATGACTCACCCTGTAGAGTCCCATTCATGATTATAAAAGGAACCTATAAAAAAGCTGGCCTATTTCCAACAGTAGTACTTGCTTCTCTGTGATTTACAGACTAAATTAAATCGTAATATCTGATGAAGTAGCTAACAATCTTATAAAGTATAGAGAACATTCAGACCAAAGCAACACGACAATGGGAGGTGTCACATTGGAGTGACATGAGTCTATTCGGTCTGTAAGCAAACATCCACCACGCATGCACAAACAAGACCAAGGCGACATTGAAGGAGCTTTCGGACTGAAATCACAGATGACAAGCAACACAGTCTCCTTCAGTATAAAGCAAAACATTCACTGTACATGCAAAAAAATAAGACCGAAACTGCATGGTGCACACTGTTGATAAAATAGTATAGTCCAAGCAACATGCAAGTGACATGTTTAACTCTTTGTCGCAATTTTGTTCAAAATATTGAAGGGATTACTGAGGGTCTGCTTCCAAGTGACACATGTTACTTGTTGCTTCGGTCTGAAAGTTCCGTGAGGAAATGGCACAGGCCAAGTGACAAGCGACACTTTCAGCTTATGCTGCTTCGGTTTGAAAGGTTGCATTTACTTCTACTGGTTGGTTTCCATGTGTCGCTTCCTCCTCAAAGCTCTGCTAAACAGGATATATACACACATTCACGTAATACATATACTTCTCCATATGTGTTGTGAACAGTAAAGATTTTTAATTGTCCCGAAACATCGAGTATTTTTGTTATTAACAGTTGTTTAATATTTTATGACATCAACATTTAAATTGAGATACAAACTTCGAAAAGCTTGTTTTAAGTCAATTTCATGGTCAGATGTGCTCATCAGGACTACATGTTTAGTTTTAACCCTAGCTTACCCATGCTGTACTTACATACCAGGGGGCAGCTCACAGACCCACATTTTTTTTATCACTAAAATTCAAGATACCATTTTATTATTGAATCACTGCTTCCTTTCCTGATTATATATGTGCAGTTATTTATTAATTATAATAATTTCAAAAATTACTATAATTAATAAAAAACAATAACCAATTATTGCATCAGTGTGTGTCATATATTTCATCATTTACTAAAACTCACAAAATTCATTATAATTTTTTATTAATGGTTTTTGTTTGCAAAGTGCAGTTGTTTATTATATATAATAATTACTATCATTACCAACCAATTGTAGGCTGTCAATGGCATGAGTGCCTCGAATGAGACTCATTGAAAGATGGCACCTGATATGCCCACCAAGTGCATTTTGCCACCTAATTACATTACATTTATGTTTTTATGAACAAGGTAATAGAGAAATATTGGTAACATCCTAGGGAACAATGCAATTTATTTTCAAGCAGTTGAAAAATCTAGAAAATAGAGGTGGTGGGTCTGAAAGCCCCTCCCCCCCATCGGTAAGCTAAGGTTAAAATTGTATCTGAACCATTATGCAATATGTGTCCACTGGGATTGGCCAATATCAATCAGGGTGGCGACAGACCTGGAAAACCTGGAAAACCGGGAAAAGTCAGGGAATTTGAGGTGTCAAAAAAAGTCAGGGAATTTCGTCTTCATCGACTTCGAACACTCTTTTGACGAAAATGGTTATAACTCGGGCACTATGGGAGCAATCTACTTCGGATAACTTTTGTTTTGCAGCTAAAACATCAGCGCATGCAACGGTGTACAATTTACAACACCGGACCGAGGAAGGGGGCTTGGGGGCACGTCCCCCGAATTTCAATGGAAAAAACAAAAATCTGGAGTTTGCCCCCTCTTCTCCCGTTATTTTGGGGAGAAGGCGCAAACTTTAGTATTATTTTCAAAGAATGGACATTTCTCAAGAGAATGAAACATGTTTTATGTTCTTGGGTGCCATACAAGTTGAATAATAAGCCAAATTGTGATTTTTTTTTTTAACGAAAAATAGGTAATTTGCATGTTTGGAGGAAAATTGTTATAACTCGGGTACTATGGGAGCAATCTACTTCGGATAAGTTTTGGTTTTCAGATAAAACATCATAGCATGCAACCGTGTACAATTCAGAACGCCGAACCGAGGAAGGGGGGTTTGGGGTGGTGCGACCCCCGAATTTCAATGGAAAAAACAAAAATGTGGAGTTTGCTACATTCTTTTCAAAGAATGGACATTTCTCAAGAGAATGAAACATGTTTCATGTTCTTGGGTGCCATACAAGTTGAATAATAAGCCAAAATGTGAAACTGTTTTTTACGAAAAATAGGTAATTTGCATTTTTGGAGGAAAATTGTTATAACTTGAGCACTATGGGAGCAATCTACTTCGGATAAGTTTTGTTTTGCAGCTAAAACATCAGAGCATGAAACGGTGGACAATTCAGAACGCCGAACCGAGGAAGGGCGGTTTGGGGTGGTGCGACCCCCGAATTTCAATGGAAAAAAAAATGTGGAGTTCGCTACATTCTTTTAAAAGAATGGACATTTCTCAAGAGAATGAAACATGTTTCATGTTCTTGGGTGCCATACAAGTTGAATAATAAGCCAAAATGTGAAACGGTTTTTTACGAAAAATAGGTAATTTGCATTTTTGGAGGAAAATTGTTATAACTTGAGCACTATGGGAGCAATCTACTTCGGATAAGTTTTGTTTTGCAGCTAAAACATCAGAGCATGAAACAGTGTACAATTCAGAACGCCGAACCGAGGAAAGGGGGTTTGGGGTTCAACCGTTTTCTTCTTTGTTACTTGTTTTCTGATTTTACTTCTGCTTTGAATATAGTACCCTGCTTCGGCTTGCGAGCTCTGGGTTTATGGTACCAGACCGACCAGTCACTCGTAAGTCTTAAGTTAGCAAATTTGAATAACAAGAAATAAACAACTGATATCTAATTTTTACCTTGTATTTGAAAAATATACTTTAAAATCCAATAGTCACTACATTTTACAAAACCGTGGTATCAACTTTTCTTCTAATGTTGTTCTTGTGTCAGAGAATGTGATGTGTGATTAAATAATTATTTTAGCGATGCTCGTATAAAGTTTTAACAATCGTGCGAAACTCGCAACGCGACGTCCGACGGCACTACTCCTAACCGAGGAAATCTCTCCGTGCCGAGAAAGTTAATGTTACTCCTTTTCTGTTACCAACCGCACTGTTCTCGTTCATTTTGCCTCACTCACCCCATTGCAACTCTAAGTCTGTGATTGGTCTTTGCATAATCACACCATGCAATGTTATGCCAATAGGATTCAAGCTCTTTCCTGCCTAGCTACTGCTTCTATTGCGCCACTATGTAAAACACGCTCACTGTAATCCAACACTCTTCCTACACACTATTCCTGTTCCTCGTAATCACCCTTTCATCCTACGTGTGCGTTATTTTACGTGACCCAAAGTAATCGGTCACAGGGGGGAGCGACTACCGAATTTCAATGGAAAAAAACATAAAAATCTGGAGTTTACCCTCTCTTCTCCCGCTATTTGGGAAGAAGGTGCGAACTTTAGTATTCTTTTCAAAGAATGGACATTTCTCAAGAGAATGAAACTTGTTTCATGTTCTTTGGTGCCAAACAAGTTGAATAATGAGCCAAAATGTGAAATAAAACTCTGTTCGGAAATGTGGCATGGATATGTTGCGGAGGGGGGGAGGTTGGTCATCAATATGAATTTCCCAGGCTTGCTCCAGACCTGTGTCAGAGTTTCCACCCAAACATAAGAGTATGAAGGTCCAAAAAACACATTCATTTCGTAATCAGCACCATGATACCATATGGTATCATCGGGCCAGTACGACCTTACTCTGATGATACCATATGGTTGGTATCATTGGAGGAGTAAAGGTTAAGCCTCTAAATATTATGTGGAAAATGCATTGAATTATCATTTTTTCTTGTCCGTATGGGAGTAGTAAGGGGACCTGTCAACAGATGGAGGGGATAAGAGCGGGTGGCGCCGTCTGATAGTTGTCAGACGTCGTAGTAAGTCATTTTGTTGGGCAAACTGAAGGAACATGGAAACAAATATGTTCCATTGATACATACGATTTTTGTCGAATATTACCACCCGACAAAGTATCTCACTACAACATGCGACAGAAATTGCATGGACTGAAACATCCAACAAAAATCGCATGCATAAACAAGAAGAGCTTTAGACTGCAAATATGCTGCTGGAATTTTATTACTCTTCTGGCTCACTTCACCTTATTGAATGTAGCAGTGCTTGCGAAGTCTTTCTTTTATCATCCTGACGTATTACTGGTTTCACACAAGTTAACATACGTTTACAATGACATTGCAATATTCTTAGATATCAAGAAGAATCCAACCAAACTGGATATATATTGAATACTATCACGAAAAAGTGAAACATAAATCTACATTGGTGAACGTTTTAAAAATTTGCAAGTGCATACTCCCAACCTCCAATTTACTGCAACACTAGTATTGCAATGAAATTAAAGCCAGTCTCTGTCTTGTCTGTTTAATCTCATGAGAGATGGTCTCTCACTGAGTGAAGTTAATGTCCAATATTATGAAATAAAATACTAATAATAAATACGTAAATATTTTAATACATATTTACTCGAATCATTCAATCATAACAGCAAATCACTTCCTTCAAGAATTGACTTTTCTCTGCCAGCCCTGCTAAATTTTCACTTTCCATCTACTGATTTATACGAGAGGTGGCCAGAAAGTAATTTCCAATTAGTAGGTACATTGATTTTTCGCAAACGCCAAAACCGTGAAAAATGGTAATTGCTGCGAAACTATGTTTATGAATGTGCAGTGATGTCTGGACACATTTTTCACCCGTTCGAAATATTGAAATAATGCGAATTTGGCAAAAAATGCGAATTGTAGGCATTTGTAGCGATTTTTTTTAAAAGAAATGTCCTAAAAACAATGAAAAATTCCATGAAATCCAACATCCTTGTCTTTTCTAGGCCATGTTTGTGTACATAGAACATGCAAGTTTTCCAACATTTTACTCAAGAGTAAACTATAGAGTTATACGTACGTGGAATAATTCCGACAGCCACATTAAATCATTTATTTCCCACGATTTTTTCAACTTCTATCAAAACCATTTGCATCACAGAGCAAAGTGGCAGGGTTCTAACATGAGATCGAGTGCGTATCTACTGTCACACGGGAGCCACATCTTCGTATTTATCGCACGAGATATGTTTTGAATTACCAAGCTAAGTGTGCACTATCTGCATTTGTAATAATGGAGCTCAGTCGTTGGGGCATCTGACTACTATGCGAGAGACCCGGGGTCGATCCCCTGCGGGGGAGAACCGGGATGTTTTCCACCTATTCAAACTGCTCCGGTGCCCACCCAGCATCATATGAAGCTGGTACCTTGAGGAAACTTTGAGGGATAAAGGTAGCCAGGAGTGTGGTGCTGATCACATCACACCCACCTTCAGCCGTGATCAAGAAAGTGTGGGGCCCTAACTCCACACCAAAATTCCATTATCTAAAATCCTCACCTTAAAATTAATAAAGGGGTATGGAAAATAACTTTCCCAAAATAACTTTCAAATATCAAACTCTCGCGAACAGGCATAAGCCATGTGACTTACAATTTGAAACAGTAGTTTAAAAACACCATGAAGGTATAATTTCAGATATTTGCCAGAAAATGCGCTAAAATTAAAATGTGAATTTTGGGAAAAATTTTCGGTATAATCACCACCGTTGTTCTGGCATGTGTCACAGCATGGCACTAAATTTTGTATGCCCATGGTATATGTGTCTGACAGCAAAGACTGGAACTATCTCTACCGCAATGTAGCTGTCAAATCCTTGCCTTGCCAGAAACCTCTTCAGTTAAACAAAGAGATGAAAGTAGGTACATTCAAGGCCAGGGCTGTAAAGTCCGCGCGTTCATTATATCCCCAGCGGTTAACAAAGGGAGCGGTGCTCTTTGTTAAAAGAAACACCCAAGCGGGCGGTTTTCTTTTGAAGAAACTGGAGTAGGAAAGTGATGTTGCCAAATTGAAGGAAAGGGTAAAGAAAAAGAAAGAGAAACAAACAAATTAAAGAATATGTAAAGAGAAAAGACTCACGCACCCGCCTGCTCCGCCTTGCAACTACAAGAAATGTAAAGAAAATGTGGCAACAACGTCTGAGTGCACGCGCTTATCGGAAGCGGTCTGGCTATTGTTGGCTATTGTTTCCAGTGTTAAGTTTTATCAAAGGGTTGCCGATGGGGATATAATGAACGCGCGGACTTTACATGGAGTGGTCTAAGATCTCTCACCTGAAGTGATGCAAAGGGCCCGTGTGTACTCAGCTCTATGGGGTTGTGCACATTCGATTGGCCTTCCGTGAATTGTCTGCACCATCGTCTGACCATACTATCACTCACGACGTCCGGTCTGCACAACTCACACGATTGCTGGTGGCTCTGTGCCAAATTCTGAGCGTGCAATGTAGGCTACATCGCAGTCGGTGGGAGACTTTATGAGAGCTGCAATCTTTAACCTAGAACTGTCCTAAACCGGCTACATTGCAACTGTACCAGATTACAGCTACATGCCACTTTTTCCTGCCTGTATGTGTGTGTGTCGCTCTCCGACCACTAGTGCTGCGTATAGGCACCATTGGAGCTTTTTCAGGATGCCCCTCGTATATGAACTTTCAGAAGCTTTTATTATTAGTGTTCCTGTTTTTAATGTGTTGGTTAGCTAAATCAGGTACCTATACAATGCAATTCTATAAATTCCTTGCGTTAAATTTCGTCAGCATTAATGGTATAACTGCATGTTGTCAGTTTCACAGCACTTCACTTGGATATACTGTACTGAAGCAGAAATCCCATCGATAATGTAAGGAAATATGACACTTTCTTTTGTTCGATTCAGTTGTTTCACTTATATGCAAGAGTTAAGTTGTTTGCTTTACAGAGAAGAGAGAAGTAGCTTTATGCATTGAAAAATGAGTTCGCACTCATAGTTTTTGCAAGCAGAGGGTTCCAAACCTCAGTGGAAATATCAACATATAATACCGAGAATGTATAAGGAGACTGATAAATTACAAATTGTATTTCTTAATCAATCATTCACTCTTATCTCATTTAGTCGTAACTTTAAAAATAATCAAGTATTTTATTTTAAACTTACTGCGTATGACAAAATTCCATAATCCTTCCTTAGCTTGTGAATTGTAATAATTTTCCAAATTCACTATTTTGCAGTTTGAATTCAAATCATAGAGAAATTAAGTCAATTTAATACAAGATAATATTGGTACTTAGCAAAACCATGCGTGGATCTGTATGAGTTTATTATTTCCATTTGCAAAAACATCGATTTAGTTTAGTTTGTAATTGTCAGGGAAAAATGTAAATTTTGTCCTGGAAAACCTGGAAAAGTCAGGGAATTTCATTTCTGCTTGTTTGTAGCCACCCTGTCAATCTCTTGGCTGCTACATTATGTAAATTTATTTTAGCTACTTGTAAAATATGTCCTTAAAATCCTGTAAACTCATAACAGTAACTTGAAGTGAAATAGGTTAGCTGCAATTGGTAAAAAGCCAAAATTTCCATTTTTTTAAAAGAAAACAAACTTTTTAATGGAAAAGAACCATCCATTAAAAAAAGTCAGCTTTTTTGCAACTCTAGTTAGAATGCTTATTGAATATCTCTCGACAGTGACCTCCATGGTGGAGGCACATAGTGGTACGGATCCCACTTTAAACTGTAGGTCCCGTTCCAATGGGTTTTTCTGAACAGCCTTTAGACTTAAAAACAAACTCGACAGTGACCTTAGCACTATCAGGGGGAATGGCAGTTGCCTAAATAACAAAAACTTGCCATGGATAAAAAATTATGTATAAAACCTGATTTCTTTTTATTGAATGATGTTTATGTTATGAGAAACTGATAATCATGTAGAATATACAGTTACAGAGATAAGATGAAATAATGTTATTTTTATCAAAGAAGGAAAATAAACCTGAAAAATACATCATAATTATCTCAATCCATTTACTTCGTTAGTGTCGTTTGCAGAACAATCTATTTGACAGATGGAAGATTATTGCAAGATAAGATATCTTGAAATTGATGAGTTAAATTTGAATTTGAAATTCTTATAAAATTAACAATTTTTCATAGATTAGTATATCCCATAACATTTGTGATTTGTGTTCATAGATGTATTTCAAGTGTGATTATGTTAAATTGCAAATGTAAACTCCACACCATAAACTAAATATTATAAATATATGCCATTTAATTGAATTGAATTAGAATTTTTGTATACATTTATATCACACAGATATTTGTGTGTGTATGTGTGTGATTGGTGAGAGGCAATAGTAATATGTAGGATTGGATGAGAGAAGACATCTGCATGTACCCTTGATTTTTTGGAAAATTTTCCTTGAGAACCGTGAATTATACTTGAATTTTATCATGGTCATTGAGTGGCCACCCTGTTCCTGTGTGTTCTCATTTGTTGACTTAACAGTGAAATTGATGTTAACCCATGCAAGCAAGCTTTTCTTAAGATAAGTCACTTTTCCCCTTTTATTTAGCTTGTGCATTCTGTTTTATACTTCTCTATTATCATAAATTTGTATAAACGAATTACAGTTTACAATATTAACGTATGAGGATTATAAAATGTGTATGCCCCACATCGTGGCCATGTGGTCTAAGGTGCAGTTTCGAGTTTCCTGAGGGGAAACATAACAACCTTTCTCCTGAGATTTCAGCCAGTGTGCGAGACCAGTGGCCACCCACCACCGTGAGGAAATTCGAGAGCTGCGAATGAGTAGAGTAATCAGATCATGGAAACCTACAACAATGACTGGGAGTTCGTCGTGCTGACCACACGTCACCCCATAACTTTGTTGGATGATCACGTACCTCTGCTGAGGCATGTGGGGTAGTCAGTAGGTAAACCCTGGCCCCAAGCCGGCCCCCACGGCAGAGTGGGTAGCACATCGTGCTAAAATGCCAGGGATCCTGGGTTCGAATCCTGGCCTGAGCATGGATGTATGTGAGTGTCCATTCATCAATTTCATCATATCATCACTCATCCCCATCTTCGCAAATTAGCCGAAAGTGGCACAAAAAGCGAAGTAAAATAAAACAAATCAAAATCAAGCCCTGGCCCCAACAGGCTGTTGCACCATGGGTTATTAATGTTCGTGTATATTTCAGCAATGAAAGTTAAGAATAATTTTGAACATTAGTGGTGTCAATGAATTTGCATTTTGTGACGATGCTATTAGGCAGCACCAATCACTTCTCTGAATTTCTGTTGTGTAACCTGGTGTACCACAATAATTCTTATTTATTGCATATATATTTGTTGTACACTCCCTATCGAGATGAATTAGATATAATAGAAATAAAACACCAATGCAGGCATGCAAGTAAAACAAAAACAGGAGTCCAACAACTTCAAATTTTCCTGCAATTTTGATGTTTTTCATAAAATTTCCCTTTTGACCAAAAATTGGACCTGGATTTTCCTTCACCAGGGGAAATTTCTCTACATGTAGCCACACTGTCTCTGTCAAGTGCTGCAGCACAGAAACAGAAAGGAACAATCAGTTTTCATTTCCAGCGGTGGAACTGATCACGCAGGCTGCCTGTTTCTAAATAGCCACCCACCTATTTTTCTTCATCTCCCTTGCTCTCCCCATGTATAGTTTGGGAGGAAATTCAGTGGTCAGAGAGGTGAGATGGAGAATGACCAGTTGCGTACATGTACCAGTCTGTAAGCTCTTTAAATAATTTACTTAAATTTGGATTTAAAAGCTTGTTTTAATAATTTGCGTAATATAGGAGTGATTCCCCACATAAAGCAAAATAAAACTCTCCGTGGTGAAACAGCCCTTGAAGGGCCTGGACCTACCAGAGCAGATTTTTCATTGGGTGATGCATGGTTAGCGTATTTGGTCCCAACGCTGCTGTTTTCTGGCTTTCATGACCGGAGCCGCTACTTCTTCTTTTCAAGTTGCTTCCCAATTGTCCTCATGATTCTGGGTCAGTGCCAAAATTTTGAGTGCTCCCACCATGAATCAAACCCAGGACCACTCGCACCAAAGGCGAGAGTGCTAACCACTTGGTTATGCAGGAACCAATGTAAAAAGAAATATATATGAGGAAGGTTGGTTAACAGTGGTAAATGTTGTAACATGGGGAATATGCCACTGCTCCATTTTATTCCCAATGCCAAAACACTTACCTTTAAGCCAGGTGCTGCCTTTGTTTTACCTATAATTGCACTTCACTGTAAACTGAGTTTTGTCTAGGACTGCCATGTATTTTGCCTATACATAGGATAATTTTAATCTTAATGGAATTTATGTCACCAAACAAGAGAGGAACAAACAAGTTTTTAGTTTGAAATGTAATTTAAAATTCTACCTTGGTGATGGCATCTGGCAGACTGTGTGTTCGTCCATTGACCCACTGTACCCCCTTGAGAATTGCATCAATTTTTTTTTAATCGACAGATTTTAATGTTTTATGTAATATAAAAATGGTTCCAGCATGTGGAAAAACAAATAACTTAGATATTTGAGTATCACTCGCGTAAGTAAAACAAACTCCTATTCTGGGCTACTTTCACTCCTTTGTTTCTGTAAAAATTCCCAAATAGCAGCAAAAGTAACACTCCTGACTTAACAACGTCAAATTACTATTGCAACCTAACACAACCCTCCTAATCTAACAACCATTTCCAATATTTGAATTTTTTAAAAACTTTTGCGTGCATCAGCACTGAGGCTATTTTGCACCCGTCACACTATACGGAGTCCAGCTCTTTATCATAACTAAAATAAAAGCGTGTGTGAAAACTAAAACGTCCTTACCTTGGTTAAAAGCTGAGGCTAAAATTTGTGCTCAGCACAAATAAGGACAAAACGCAGGATGACACAGAATTATACTGGCCATGGGGCCAGTCGCCAGAGCCTCGTTAGTCTGCAGTCCAGGGTGTACTATGTGGAAGTGAGGTTGGCTATTGGGTGCACTACGTGAATGAAATCATATGAATGAATGTGTATATGCAGAGATGGAACAAAGGCAAGGCCACATAAATATAATTGAAAAATTGCATGTCAGACTCAGTTTCATATTAGCAAAAAAAAAAAGTTCTGGTCAGAGCGGAGCAATCCAAGTTACATTTGGAACACCTAAAGAGGAATTCCACCAACCGACTCTGCATTCTGCCGTATTTTCAACTTCATCACTACAAGTCTGCGATATTGTCTGCTGCACTTGACACATTTCTTGTTTCCAGTCAATAAAACACCCTCCTTCAACTCATGGCAATAGATCTCTGGTTCCCAGCTGAAAAATGCTGAATATATCGGAACACTGCCAAATTTTGTTTCACAAGCACTTTTCCTACTGCCGATGCATGCCCACCTTTCAGACAAAGGTCACGTACCATGTGATATGAGGGTCTCATTTATTGCACCATACTCAAACACCTTCTTGTTAAAGTGCCGAATTTCACCTTCTGAGCCACGTAAGCTCTCATTGAACAATTGTTTTTGAGCAGCTGGGCTACCAACATGGGAAAGAAATTGGAATATTTTAGCAGCAGGTCTAAAAAAAAAAAAATAAATGTGGAAGCAACCTTGCAGTTTGGAGCAACTAATTTATGTATTTTACAGTTGCAGAAATTATTTTCCTTCTGTGAAAAATTGTGTTGTGAAAAGTAATTTGTACAAGTGCTTTCTAAAGCTTTTTATATTTTTCATTTTTTGTGTGAAAAATGTGCCAGTTATGCAGAAAAGCATGGAAATACAATGGAAATCAAACCTAACAGCCATACCATACTCAAAATGTATAAATTTCATACAGGAACATAGTGTCAAGAGTACCAAACATCACCTGACTAAATGTATAGAAGCAGGATGGAAAAATTGTTCTGCTCATAAGTAATCAGAAACTGTGTTCCTTGTGCTTATAGGCATGTATAGAATGTTATTAGTTACAAGTTTGTTTCACAACCAATTTTATGCACAACTAAGCTAATTGCAATTGCACCTACAGTTTAAAGTGGGATCTTAACCACTATTTGCCTTCACCAGGGAACAAACCTGAGGCACCTTTATTACACGATGACAAAATTACCATCGGAGAGGCTCATGATTAGAAATTGCATGTGCATGATGACGCAACTGGAACTTGAGCCAACTCACTTGAAATGTGAGGAATGTTGTAGGGAATCAAGGGGTTTCAAATTCAATCCCTGGTGAAGACCACAATTAGCCTATCTGAGCACAAAATGTACTTTAAAAAAATTGAAACATGACAGGACACAAGACAAAGTACCTAAATTTTCAGTTCAAGGTCATGTTTTAAATTCTTTTAAACTTTTGTTATTTAGCAATAAAAGTCTTCAACTTTTGGCAAATCGCAAAAATAAAGATGAGTGATGATATGATGATATTGATAACGGGACACTCACAAAGGACACCCATACCCAGGCTGGGACTCAAACCGAAGAACTTACATGATGAGATCAAAAAGCAACGTGCCCAGCTACCTACCTGACTGTAATGTGTTTGAATTTGTACAAACTGTATTATGTATTTTGGTGAAAGTAGTTGCAGTAGTTTCTCTCTCTTGCCTCCCCATTGGTGTAGTAGTAATGTCATTGCCTGGTAATGAATGGGTCCCGGGTTCGATACCACTATGTGGAGACACATAGTTGTTTGGGTCGCACTTTAAACTGTAGGTCCAGTCCCAATTAGTTTTACTGTGTATAAAGTGGATTTAAAACACTAACACAAACAACTTGTGCAAAGGGTACTAGTAATATAATATGCCTAATGTATTAATGTACTTCATTTCACACTTCTTTCTTGTGTCCACCTGGAGTTTATCAAGTGCTCTTCAAGTTTTCAGTTTCCATCTCTCATTGATTATGTTCATCCAGGTAACAGTTCGAAGATCTACCGTAGAACATTTGCGATGGCAGTGTGTTGTTTAATCGTATATGTATCGCGTGCTTACAACCCTCTGGAGCCTGTTTGAAGTAAGGTATTGCAGTGAAACTTGGTACAGAGGCTATGCAGACCATGGGAAGGGAATGCCAACAAAAATAAAGTAGTTCAAATTTTTTGCCACCAGGTGGAAATGTGGTACTGAAATAATGGCAGCCAGAAGTTGGACACACTTTATTTTTAGTTGATGTCAGTACAGTACTGTTCAGTATTCATGCTGATTGCACAGAGTGTTTCCTGTTGATGTAACATGCCATGTTATGCTGACTTTTAGCTTTGACGGAGTCTGTACACACTCCTAATGAACACTATCTTTCTGGAATCACATGGGCTCAAGTCCAGAGAACAGGGTAGCCAAGCATCTGGAAAACCACTGGATATGACATGGTCATCGCAAAGTTGGCATGAATTGTTGACCAACATGAGGGGATGCTCCATCTTGCATAAAGGGAGGGGTCTCCACCAGTGGCGGCTAGTGGTCTGGTTCTATGTGTGTGCACTTTAGTCTCGCGTCCAGAAGTGTTATATCACCCCTGTCAAATACTCACACCTTTTTGCATACATAATGATGCTTAATATATTGGCAACCAAAGTTTTGATCACCTTTCACTGAAAATGATTCATTCTGCATTTGATAATCTGAAAAAATCACTCAAAATATGGAAATACCGATCTACAATATCAATACTACATATTGTTGATTTGCAAAATATTTCATAAAAACTTCCTCCTCCGCTCCACTGATATTAATGAACAAAGAGAATAATAACATTGGCGTACACCAAAGAAGCCGATCCAACTACCACATGGAGGAAATCAATTGTAATCTATCTAGCTGTTGTTTGTTTCTAATGACAGACTGATCGATACCAAGCAAATCAAGAGAATAATAAATCTTAAAGAAAATTGCAGTACTCACTCAGTCCACACTGTCCTGCTTCGTACTTAAGAATTTTTCCTTCCCTTCCACCATATCCATATATTGCTGCAGCTGTTACAGGCTTTGTATTTACTTCCCTCCAAAAATTCAACAACGTTGCTATGTACAGTTTCTCTATTCATCATGAAATCAAACACTTTGCACTGAAACAGGTATGAGCTTTTGACAGCACTAAACAATTTTGCAACTCGGTAACAGACACACACAATGCAAAACAGCTGGTTCATTGATGTTCGCTTCTTCCACGTGGGTTGAGAGATCGTTTATTTGGGCCAAGATGCACTAAGCAAAGGCAAAATTAGGCATGTTTAAGGCACCTGTCTTGCTTTCAGTTGCCCTCCCCCCCCTTTCTTCCCCTGTCATGCTCGGGAATCTTGAATTGTCTCTTTTCTAATAAAAAAAATCCCACAATTTGCAATGATGTATGGGTTGCCTCGACTCTGTCACACGATCTCCAATGCAATGGGTTTGCAACACTACATTTGCTAACACACACCGATCGCTGCATTCATGGCTTTCCTAAATGATTCAACCTCCCCTTGCATGGCACCCAAGCCAAAAGACCCAATCAGCGTTCTCTACGTGACTGCTGATACAGCATCAGAGGGAATGAAACTTGCATTGTGCAAGCCCCGAGCGTGGCTCTGTTGACGTGGGTTGATATCACTGATCGCACGCTTCTCCATGACCTCTCTTGGTGAAGCGGCGTGGGAACACTTGATGTTTCGAAGGAGATAGAGTTCAATGAATAAGTATAATAATAATGTTTTGCATTACAGATTTATTTGATTGTGCACGTGCGAGTAGGCAGAAGCTGCTACTGGTCTCCACACATCATTGTTCTTGCATGCACGAACCGCATGAAGTGCAAGAAGTTGAGAGTAACATTCATTGTAATGGAACACATGATATGACCTTTTGGTGTCAGCCTCTCACGGCAAAAGGGGCCCATGATGAAATCAGCAGTGAAACCACATCATATAGGTATAGTGTTGTAATCAGAATGCAATGCCTGTTTCAGCACCACATTTCCACCTGGTGGTGAAAATTTGAACTTTTTTTTCTTTCTTTATTCAGCATTCACTTCCCCATGGTTTGCATAGCCTCTATGACAAGTTCACCACAATCCGTTGCTTCGAATGGGGGCACTTAAATTCTAACCATGCATTATATTGTTTATTTGCAATATCTTCAGTAGTAAATGGATTTGAAAACATTGTAGAAATTGCTGTAATATTCTTAGAATTTTATCTTTTTGCTAGCTGCTGTATAAATTCTCCATGCTCAGAACTTAGAGACTGGTGATGTTAAAATGCAGTTCGTTGAATTGAGACATTGCTGTTGAAGCCTCCTGATACTCCACTATTTGGGCATTAGTTCTTCTTCTTAACATCTCTATCATTTAATAAAATAGTGGTTAAGAAATATAAAAGAAAAAAAATCTGAGCACCTTAGTTGTTCTTCAGGATCAGTAGGTTAAACCAAATTGCTGTCTCCCTTGTTTTTATATTTTAATGTACAGGGTGGTTCATGAGTGCAGAGGCACCCTTTTAAAACAAGTATGGATGAGTAAACATGAATCAAACCTTTCGATACATGATGTAGGGAAGGAGGACAACCTTTAGGGGTATGTTAACAACATTGAAGTCCACATTCTTGGATTCAGCTTAATTTTCTTCAATGAAAAGGTGGTCTTATGACAACAAAATAAGGTAGAATTAAATAACCTGTGCCACAACCTATCCACCGTCTGCCAACCTGACTCCCACCTGACGTCTTTGCTTTGTAATCAAGGGGTCCCAGGTTCGATACCCGGTGGAGGTACATAGTGGTCTGGATCCCACTTTAAACTGTAGGTCCAGTCCTGATTAGCCTTACTGTGCATAAAGTGGACTTAAAACACCAAATCAACCACTCCCACCTGATTCTACCCACTCATTTACATGAGGTGGTAGATCATCCAACCAGTTACTTGGTGATGTGTGGTCAACAGGACGAACCCCCAGTTGTTGTAGGTTTTCATGACCATGTTATGCTACTCATTTGTAGCTCCTCAATTTCGTCGCGATGGTGGGTGGCCACTGGTCCCATACACATGCCAGAATCTCATGAGAAAATTTGTTATGCTTCCCCTATGGATACTCGAACCTGCATGCATCCCATAGCCAGAGCCCAAAGCATGACATTTTAGACTGCACGGCCATGGTGCGCAACACACGGTAAAATTTCATGAGAAAAGATGTTTCAACGCAATTTTAACCATTATCCTAGTTCAGCCGAAAATGTTTTCCATTACAGGTGACTTGATGGATGATGGTGATAACTTTACCCATTTCTCAATATTTTTTTTAATCAACTTGGTAATCTGTCTGACTGGCATTTGTTTAAACAACATGATCAGAGCTGTCTCCACCAATTTCCCTGGTCTGACATCATCACCAATCAAGCCACCTACAATTAAAAACATTTTATGTTGAAACAACATAATAGTTGTTGTAATTAGTTGTACTTGTTTTGATTGATTGATTTGGTTTATTTTACTTCACTTTTTTGCCACTTTTGGCTAATGGTGAAGATAAGGATGGGTCATGACATTGAACTTGTTTTGGAGAATTGAAAACATTTGTTCATATATTAATTTCTATAGGGATGTTGCATATTTTATATTTCTGTCTTCAAACTTTTTTTAAAAAAATTGTTGCATTCAATTCTAATCGTAACACTACTCTTTCTACCATTGATTCTTGTGCTACACAATTTTCCTCAGGTTTACACATCTTTCTTCGATTATATTGACACCTGAATTGTTTGATGGGTGATCTTGAATCATAACTTGGAAAGTTGTTAGTTTTAATTGTAATTGTTAGTTTACAACTATCAGCTACTGTGTAAGAAGATTACCTTTAACCTTCATCCATAGAGCTAGTTTAGATTCATACCTGCCACACACAGGCAACTGAGTGAGCGTTTCAACCATAACTGAATGATTCACTGAAAGTGGCACCAACAAATGACATGTTTGGGACCTCCCTTCCCCCTCCCAATGCTGCTACAAAAGGTTCCTCTCAGTGAAATCATCGACCACACAGTGGTTTCATCTGAAGGGGTCTAAATGTGTAAAAATGAAATACTTTTTTGAACATTTGTACCATTATTTCTTTTAGTGCTTTGTGTGATAAAATCATTTTAATTGCAGGTTTTGAATTAGAAGAAATGGCGACATACCGTGAAGAAGAAGACCCATTTGAAGAAGACATAGTGTTCGACCAGTCAGGTTTGTTAAACACAAGGACTGAATTAAAGACAGCCATCCGACGAGTGTCAAGTGGGAAATGTATGCTGTTTGCCAAAACAATTGGATTGTGTGGTGCTTTCTTGGGCTTGGTAAGAGCTAACAATAATTTTTACATTAAAATTGTTCATTATTTGAATTCTACTAGAGAAATCTACTTACTGCTGTATGTATTTTGAACATAGGCCCTCCATTGCAAGTTGGGTTCAAATATTGTGGACACCAGAAGCTTGATTTGAGTACACATTCACAAGCAGGAAATCTGGAAGAGGTATGTTGTTAGCAGATTTTAGTGCATGACAAAATGGAAGAAATTACCTTTTTTGAAGAACCTGTTAACTTATTAACTTCGTGGGTTCACCCACTGTCTGTGGGTTGATGACATCTTTAATCTACCATTTAAAATGTGAAAGCATGGAGCTGAAATGCTAAGGATTGAAGCCAAGTACATTTGATTGCAGACATTCTACTGCAGGGTGGCTATTCACCGGGAATTCCTTGAATTCTGGGAATTATGCGTGAATTCTACTTGAATTTTTAACACAAATGCTTTAGCCACAACTTCGTCGTCGTCGTCGTCGTCGTCGTCGTCGTCGTTGTCGTCGTCGTCGTCGTCGTCGTCGTGGTGGTCGTGGTGGTCGTGGTGGTTGTTGTTGTTGTTGTTGACTATCCATTCATCAATTTCATCATGTCACTCATCTCCAGCTTCGCAAATTAGCCAAATGTGGCACAAGAAGCGAAGTAAAATAAAACAAATAATAATGTTATATTCATTATTAGTATTAGGATGTTTATCCTGGCACTTTCTCCCTGCCCGCTCAGACAAAAATTTGTGGTTGCGCCTCTGATGGTAAATAGAAATAGAAACTCTGCACCTTAAATATTTTAATTATATATTATGTATACCGTTTAATTGATTTAAAATTTTTGGATGTTGGAATCACATAGATCCTAAACTTTAACTGCCAGGATGCTTGCAAGCACATGCTTTTCAAATATACAGTGATGTACAAATAAACATTGTCAGAGGACAACTATTTACTGCAGAGAGTTTTTTTTTTTTAAATAAAGAACTTTTTTTTAGAAAAACTTGGCCCATTGTTTAAGTTGCCAATGGACTTGGTGACAGGTGAATCACAAGCATTCAGCTCTGTGTGTTGCTTCATCAAGCTGGGTGCCCTAATGGGTCATGGGGTGTAAGAGGTGACATTTTCAGAAGGTAGTCAAGTGTCAACATCAGTTCCCCATAATACACTTTTGCAGGCTAGTGAGACCTTAGAGCCTAAACCCACAGCCAGTATAATTCACTGTAAAGACATTATCCTGTATTTGTCCTCATCTGGGACTGAGTGCCACTCCTCAGCCTCAGCTTTTATAAATGGCATAGTTATATTAGTTAATAGATGTGTTCACCTTGTTTTTAAATAAAGATGTGTGCGTCTTTTATCATCTGCAAGGTATTTGTTCTTCTAATTCACTGTATTTTTTAATTGCTTTTGTTTACATTAAGGGGCTTGTGCTCCTGAGTTAAGACAAGGTGCAACCAGTGTACTGTTTAATAAACAAATCTAATGGATCATGTTACTCTCAAGTTCCATTCTCTCAACTTCTTCTTGCACAGATATTGCAACACCTGGTGCAACTCTAAGGTGGTGTTGAAGAGCTCCTTCTGTAGAAGTATGCAAATGCCAGGCAGAGATCACCAGATATCTGTGTTGATATAAAGTTTCTGTGAGTTTAAATAAGGTTGTTAAAGGTCCAGGAATTTTAAATATCTTCAATTTTGGTCCAGGAGAGAAAATCAGTGAGTGTTAATGGATTCTGGATTGTAAAGAACCTTTTTATGTGTAAATTATTTCAATTCAGGCCAGAAACCTTTTTTCTGGATCAATTTAAATACGGTCCAGGAACCTTTTTTACAGATGAATTTAAGTACAGTTCAGGAACTTTTTTTTCTGGATCAACTTAAATAGAGTCCAAGTTCCGTATTGAAATGAAACAATATACAACTTGACCAAATTTAAATTGTGCAAGAAAAAAGGTTTCAGTCTTGTTACAGTCCTGTATCTTTAACAATCCTAGGGTTGTTACAGGTGCAGGAATTGTAAATAAATTCAATTCCTGGCCGGGAGAGAAAATCTGCAAGTGTAAATGGGTTCTCGACTGTAAATAACCTTTTTATGTTTAAAGTATTTCAATTTGGTCCAGGAACCTTTTTTCCAGCTCAATTTAAATACAGTCCAGGAACTTTTTTTTACAGCTCAATTTAAATAGGGTCCAGGAATCTTTTTCAATGAAACAATACGCAACTTGGACCAAATTTAATTTGGCGAGAAAAAAGGTTCCGGTCCTGAGTACTGAATACTGAAGCAGCAGGTATGCCCAAGTATTTTCTTGCCACTTGCTTCAGGTTTGGATACTCATTTTTTTAATTTCCAATACAACAGTGGATTCTGGTCATGTGGAATAGTCAGTTCAGTAATGTTCTGTTCTATTTCCGATTTTGATGTAGGTTGATCCACTGAATTAGTTTTTTCAATAATTTTATCTTAAAAACTCCACAGTGATTAGACCCATTAACCTAATTTTCAATGAATTTTACAAAACTGAAATATAAAACCTATTACAAGGTAAAACTGTAGTATCATCAGTACCAGTTAAAATATCGGATTTTTGCTGATGCCGATGCTATGTCAATTTCTACCGATATTCATACGTCGGTAATCAGCTTTGGCACATCACTAGTGTATATAATTTGCTACGCGATCGAGCAATCAGCTCTCTCAGATTTAGGTGTTGGCTTGAATGTCTTGTTGTCTATGCCCAGTCATATGCTGGTCACAAACACACATGTGCAGTGGTTCACTCCTTCTGACTTTCACCTGCAAAGGTAACATGTGACACTTTTTTTTTTTTTTGTTTCTTTCATCATCTAGGTGATGGGACTGCTGAAAACCATTGTTTCCTAATAGTAAGGCTATGCCAGATGTTCAAGAAAGTGTTACCCTAATTCTTTTGACCTGAAAGTGTCATTTATTTGAAGTAAATGTATTAAAACTGTCCATGCTTCATTAAATCATCTTTTTCCAGGGCTTATGTGTAGCAATCCCAGGACCAACACTATTAGATTTGAAACAACAGCTTCAGACAGATCTCTCCACAATGGGTCTAACTTATACTTCCAGAGCTATAGGATATTTTGCTGGCTCCATTATAGGTAATATTTACATATTTGTAACTGCATTCTTCATGATTATGTTGTCGATATAACCTTACTGATATGTGACTGTGTTATATTGGATTTTAAAGTACTTTCATTGATATAAGAAGTTATTACCCTATAGTGCCTCCCACCATACAGAAAAGACTGCTTGTTTTATTGTGAAGTATGTAGTGAGTAATTCCCCTTATTGACACACTATGATTTATTGCGTGCTTAGATGCATTTTTCATGTATGACTGTTATGAAAGTTTGTTAAGTAACATTTAAACATTTAAAAAAAATATCCACCACCATTTCCAAGTAATTACCCAAAAACCATCTTTCAGGTATAATGCTTGTGGAAGTTCATAAAAATTAATTGCTTAACATGTAACATTCTGCTTACCTTCATGTGGATAAGCACGAGGATTGCATGGATCTTTTAGGTAAACAATTGCAGAAATGTACAAAATCTTCAGGGTTGAAGCTATTGCACCGACGTTCCGGCATGCTTCAAAGTTCAGGGAGAACCTCAGACCTTCGACTATGCGCAGTTGATCAAATCATGTGTTCAAGACAAGCTCAAAAATACATGTCGTCAATATGAAATGTTCAAAAGCAAATAACATTTGATATTGCACTCACTACAGTCAATGCAAATATGCTACATCTACCAATACTATTTCCTTCACCAATTCTACAATCCACAACACATTAAAATCACCTTTAGGTCGGTATTCAGTATCTTTGGTAAATGAGTACAGGTCGAGAGATTTAAGTTTCATCAATTTTATTTATTTTCATATAAGCTTTTGCAAGATAATTTTCAATGCAACAATTAACAGGGCAATTGCTTTGTAAGGTTATGTAAGAGTATATATATATATGCACTGTTGCCAAAGCAGCAACGTACTCAAATAACATTAATCTTAAACATAAGCACTATTTTGTTTGATCAACGAACTTTATTCCATAAAATTGGTAAATTAAGTTGTCATGTACTAATCTAATTTAACTTTTACCTATAGTACATTTTATTTTTGACACCTTTCATTTGATAAATTATAATTTTCATCCAGTGAAAATTACATACATATATATATATATATACCATTTTGTGTATCTTACATATGTCTTCACAACTTTATTAATTGTTATCCAATACTTAGCTTTCTACCCATCTCGACCATAAAATGCTCAAAATTCAAAAGGGGAGGAAAGGGAGAAATTTTCCTTGCACGCAATTATGTTTCGCCGAATAACGTGATCTCTTTGCATTAATACCTTACCTAAAATTGTGGAATGCCACAATTCCTTTTATTTATAACAACGTTCACTTCACTTGAAATTTCACAACTTGACATACTTTTACTCTTTTAATTTTGTGAAGAAACAGTTTATTCACATTTGATTGGATTTCCTATGCTGACACACATTTATGAATGTTGGAAGAGACTCTTTTTTAGCATGCGTGCTTTTTAGATTAGCAGTTATAGGAAACAGATTAACTGCATTACGTGGATTTATGCACATTACCCCGTAACAGTTTGAAATCTCAAAGAAGGTAGTGTTTTGTGGTTTTGACCATTTAGCAATTCGACTGGGTTGGGATAGTCTACTGCGACGTACTTCAAAATCCAAACCTAGAACATACGCATGTCACATACCTGTTATGTCCGTAGATGTACACTGTTGCCACGTATACTGTCACAGAATGGACCCTCGTCAAAATGGTAGTCTGGTGAATTACCACATCCCTGTCTTACGGCAATGCTTACGTACTCTGGACGATGCGAAGAAAGATGTTGAAGCAACCCCTCAATACTACTGGCTTCCTTTCGTGTTCTTGTAGCCTCAATTCTGGGGAAATTGGCAAAGTCAGAAATTGTCATTATCTGCCACGACTCTGTCTAAAGTCAATTGCTTAGGTGCCCCAGCATTATGCTCTCTCTACTCTGCTGTACATTTTTTTCTATTGGCTGCAGTCATCAGGATACATCTCACAGGTATACAAATCATGCACACTCAATCATCATTACATGGTATTCCTTGAAATTGTTGCCCTGTGGCCAGTGACAGGTATCTGGCATCTATATTCTGCCTCTCTTTGGCAATAAGTCAATATCAGGCTTGTTTTACCACTGAAACCATTGGCTGACTTGTGTCTAAGCTTCAAAAGGCAATTTCAATCCTGCTGAAACCTCTGCCAGTTTCTTCAAATGTTATTGTGGGCTCCTGCAACATTTTGAACTTAGTCTCAAGCCACCCTATGATTCACCCTGCTATAACATTGTCTTCATGAGGTTCCATCCTTCATTTTCCTTTGGGAAACAACACTGGGATATTGCAAAACTTCCACCAAATGTGCCATTCTACGTCTTTGAGTCTTATAATCTGGTACTTATTGTACTTCTAGTTTGTCTGCAGTGGCTAAATTGCCTGTGACCTTTCTGGAAGGTGTCTTGCATTGTTACCTGTGAGTTCACTTGAATATTTGTCTGTGATTCTCAATTATCCTTAATGAGTTAAAATAATATTGGTGAAGTGAAGAGGGCAAAGTCAGTAAATTAAAGAACTGGCACTAGAAGTTAAAATAATTAGAAAAATCATTGATTAAGCTGTAGAATGTGAATAGTATTTGTTTAATTTCATTATGTGTGGGTATACATGTACAGTCGTGGAAAGAAATACATCCTCCATAAGACTGTTGGTATTAAGGCTGTATGGGGGAAGTATTTTTATCCATGACTGTACACTCATGAATATTCCTGGGTTGTGGCAACCCCTTTGACTTACTATGGGATCATTGCAACCCAGAAATGCTGTGACTGTACAAGAATATGAATGTAAACTTACTATTGTACAATCATGGACACATCTGGGTTATAATGATCTTGTGGCTGTTCCAATCCAGAAGTGTCTGTGAATTTACATGGTATGTTTTCATCTTTGCCTTTCTTGCTTCTTCTTTTTTGTGAATGTAAAAGTTATTCAGTGAAGTTGAATAAATGCAGTTTTGCTGCAATTGTGGGAGTCAGGATGAAGTATGCATGTTCCTGTCTTCTAAATTTTATTGAGTCATTAAAACTATGTCTTGAAGAATATATACATATGTGGCTCAAGACAGTGAAATGTAAGTTAATTTATATCACACTATGCTCTGTTGTAATGCTTTCATGATGGGTTACATTAGTTTGGATTCTTTTTGGGATTGATTTAGCAAGTAATTTACAAAACAAGTTTGGGGTTCATTTCTTTGTATCACATGTAAATATTTCCTTCACTTTTTGATTTGGCAGAAGGAACATAATATCTATGTCTTTTTATATGTGTGTATGTGTGTGTGTGTGTTTTGCTTTTACACTTTGGAAAATTAACCTTTAGCGGACGGCTGCTTTCAAATGAAATCACCCAAATTATGCACTTCCAGACAGCTGGTTTCAAATGAAACTACCACCACATGGCAGCAATTAACACATCATTTCTTGCAAACTACAGATGATAATTTAATTCTGTCTTTTGTCTTCATTTATATACTCATGAAGGTATGACATACTGGAATGACAAAACAATATATTTATTGTTCCTATTTTAAACAAATGCATTTTGAAAATCTCATTTAAGTTATGTAACTTATGAATGGGTATTACTATTCAGCCACTGACTTTGTTTCACTTTTACATGTAATAATGAGAACAAAAAACTTGTTCACAGCATGAGGCAATTAGGGACCCAGCAGGAAATGTGTGATTTTCAAAATTACCTGAAAATTGCCCTTTCTAATTTTTTTTTCTTCTTCAAAATTATGCCACATGGATTACATGTCATCAAAGAGTGGTCTTTCGTCATGCTTCTCTGCAAATTTGCTCAATCTAGACTCCATAGAGCAGATGTTAGAAGCAATAAATAAATCCATCTCTTTACAACAATTAGTTTTTTTCCTTTTTCTTTAATACATCGTGGCAAGTTGGAAAAGCACGCATGTGAAAAGTTCCCATCCAGAGATTCTAACATACAGTAGAGGCTCTCATCCGCTAAAGGTTAATAATGTAGTGAGATACTTTATGAAGTTTTTGCTATTTGTGTGTTTACATTTACAAGTTTCTCAGAAAAATAAATCTCATCTCTTTCTGTATCTTCTCTGCAGTACAGAAAATATGTACATGGTGATTCTCTTGCTAGAGACCCCAAACTCTTGCCTATTAAAATTTATGATATTGAGATAATGGAATGAAAATTTATGTACACATACCGGCAATGATGCAAAACAGCTTGGACTCCCACAATATATTAGACTCGTCCAGTTACTTTCATTTACCTTTGTTCCACATTCCCGCATCTCGGCAGTTGTCTAATGTCGTATATAGTTGAAAAACGCTTGTTCCTTGTTTGTAAATACTGGTTACGTGCGTGTTACTCACTATCTATAAACAAAAATACGTTAGAGTATTCAAATTGGTCTACTTACGCAAGTGAGTATGTATTCTTATGTGGACGACGTTTCGGAAGCTTTACTGCTTCCTTCCTCAGGTTGTCGTTTTCAGCTCGGAATATCAAGCCATGTCAGAGAAGTGTCATGTAAGGATACTGGGTGAAAGGTTTGGGTTAAAAACACTTCATAGTGCTTGACCTATACAGAATTAAAACCACTTTGCTAAAACCCCTTAAAACTCACAATAAAACATGTAAAAACCACCGCTACGGTAAACTGGAGTGGCCGTTGAGAGCCTAAACTCCCTGTCAAGGTGAAGCGAGCGGGCAGATGGCGCCACGCAGCGGAGTGGTACTTCCCCTCCCATGAGAGATCCCTCCCCTCTCTTTTTCTTCCCCTCGTCACCAATCCAAGGAGAATTCCCGTTCCACCTCGGCTGCTTTCCTTACCTCCGATGTGACATGGAAGCCCATCGGGGCCCTTTTATTATTCAAATTGTCCCACTTTTTAAAAAAGCTAATCCATACGTCATCTAAATTGCCCTCGTCCCAGTTCAGTTTATTTCTGTGTCCCGCGCATATCAATGCCCCCAAAAGCTTTGGGTGATATGTTGAGCAGGGGGCATAAATTCGCTGTAAAGAACGAACGGTTTGTGAAAGAGGAGGTTTTTATCGCCACGGAGAAAATTATCGGGAAGTTAGACGAGAAAGAGGATAAGTCCAAAGTCAGGCAGGGTGTACGTGAGATTATTGATGAACACGTGTTGAGTCAAATTAGGAGAGGGTGTGTTTCCAGGGGTGGGAATAGAACGCAAAAAGAGAAAAATGACCGGAGAATTAGGGATGATTTAAACACTGTGAAAAAATGGGCCAAAGATAATAATGTGTATCTCATTCGATCTGACAAAGAAAATAAGATGGTAGTAATAGAAAAAGGCGTATATCAAAGTAAGTTAGAAGAATGCTTTCTAAATAATGATTTCGAAATGGTTAATGGGAACCCAATTAGTAAAATTAGAAATGAGATTAGACGTGGGATAGAAACCAGCATAACCTTAGGCAGCGGGGAAAAGAAGAAGCTCATTAAAGAAGTGAAGGAGGGGAATATCCCCACAGCATTCGGCATTTCAAAAACGCACAAGGCACTGATCCCACTTAGACCACCTATGAACACCCAGGGTATGGGTTGGCAAAGGAATTAATTAAAAGAATGAAGAAGATTAATGTTAACACCCAGTATAGCGTTAAAAACTCCTTTGAGGTAAAAAAGTCAATTGAAAATTTAGAAATCGGGAGGGATGACCAAATTAGCAGCTTTGATGTAACAAATTTGTACCCTAGTGTACCGAGAGAGAAAGCCGGTGACTGCCTTCAAAGATGGCTATTAGACCACGGCGTGGATATATTGGTAGCATGGGAATATGTCAGGTGGTTTTTTCTTGTAACCGGGTACAATTATTTCCGCGTAAACGATAAGATTTTTCGACAGAAAGAAGGGTTAGTGATGGGCAACCCGATATCGGGTTTTGCGGCAAACATTTTCTTGCATTACTTAGAAAAAGCGGTTATGGAAAGGGTGGGAGTAAACATAAAATATTACTGTAGGTATGTGGACGATATCCTTGTAGTTGGAAAAGAAAAAGATCTTAACACTGTTTTTGTGGAGTTAGGAAAACAAGAGGACAGAATAAGCTTCACTAGGGAGAATTCGGTGGAAGGTAAAATTAACTACCTGGACCTAAGTATTACCAAAACTGAAAAGGGGATAAAGACAGGGGTGTTTCACAAACCCCTGGCAGGCAGTCTTTATATTAATAAGGCATCGGAACATTCAAGTAGGGTCAAATCGAATGTTTATTTAAACTTTTTCATAAGGGCTGAGAGGTTATGCAATAATGCCGTAGAAAAAGAAAAGGAAATATCGTGGATAATAGAGGTAGGAATGAAGAATGGATTTTCATAATATGAAATGAACGTGTTAGCTAGGAGAGCAAGGAAGAATATTTCAAAGGGGAACCCCGATTCTGATAGCAAGTTAGAAAAGGAGGAAAATGAGGAGGGAGGGATGGATAGTAAAGTTAATTATGTTGGGATACCGTACTGTAAAGGGCTCACTGAGAAAATTGAAAAAACAGTGAAAAAGTATGGTGTGAAATGCGGGACGAGAGCACCTAGAAATATTGAAAAGCATTTCACGGATTATAAGAGGGGGGTAAAAATTCGAGATAACCCTGATGAACAAAAAGGGGTGTATAGGATTGAATGCAATTGCGGGATGGAATATATTGGACAAACCGGCCGGAGCATGCGTATTAGATGGGGCGAACATGATAAGAACATCAAAGAAAGGGACCCGAAAACGGGGCTTGCAGAGCATATAATAAACAGCGGGCATAGAATAATAAAAAGAGAGGTTATCAAAAAAAGTAATAGTAAATTGGATAGGAACGTGTACGAAACGGCATTGATATGCGCGGGACACAGAAATAAACTGAACCGGGACGAGGGCAATTTAGATGACGTATGGATTAGCTTTTTTAAAAAGTGGGACAATTTGAATAATAAAAGGGCCCCGATGGGCTTCCATGTCACATCGGAGGTAAGGAAAGCAGCCGAGGTGGAACGGGAATTCTCCTTGGATTGGTGACGAGGGGAAGAAAAAGAGAGGGGAGGGATCTCTCATGGGAGGGGAAGTACCACTCCGCTGCGCGGCACCATCTGCCCGCTCGCTTCACCTTGACAGGGAGTTTAGGCTCTCAACGGCCACTCCAGTTTACCGTAGCGGTGGTTTTTACATGTTTTATTGTGAGTTTTAAGGGGTTTTAGCAAAGTGGTTTTAATTCTGTATAGGTCAAGCACTATGAAGTGTTTTTAACCCAAACCTTTCACCCAGTATCCTTACATGACACTTCTCTGACATGGCTTGATATTCCGAGCTGAAAACGACAACCTGAGGAAGGAAGCAGTAAAGCTTCCGAAACGTCGTCCACATAAGAATACATACTCACTTGCGTAAGTAGACCAATTTGAATACTCTAACGTATTTTTGTTTGTAAATACTGGTAAAAAAGTTAATTTAAAGCATGCCAGATGGAATTTCGAACTGAATTTGGTAAAAGACATGCACCATCAAAGTGTTGCATCCAGAAATTGGTTAAAAAGTTGTTCTCACATTACATGCAGAAGGCCACTAAATGTCTGCGGGAAAAATACACAATGTAAAGAAACAATTACTGGCATCACCATCCAAATCACTATGAAAACTTTCCCAAAGGACTAATCTCCAACATTCCATGTGTCAAAGAGCTGCAGTTTCTTCACACAAAACTACATGCTTACTGTGTGTCAAGTGTTGAAAAATTGGTATCTGAGCAGATACAAAACCTGCATATACGAGCAACAGAAAACCCTCATACTGTGCATGAAGATGCTTTGCATTCACGTAAAATCAGAGTGTTGTGTGGTGTATGTCACATATGAATCATATACCCTTTTTTTATTTTTATTATTATTATTATATATATATACAGGGTGATTCTAAAGGTAGGGTACAAACGAAAACCACAGATACCTCCCATGAAATAGAGACGAAAGTGCCCCTTCAACACCGCTGTACAGCCAGTACCAGTGAAGATAGAAAGGTGGAACAAAAGGAACACCAAAGTCGCCCATCCGAAAAACACCAGGCGGCAGCTGCGCAACGCATGCGCATGGGGTTCCACAAAGGAAATAGGAGTGTCCCGCAAGACAAGTGAAGGGAAAGGGTAGCGATCGACAACAGTAGGGACAAAAGAAGCAATGAAGCATGATGTAACAATTGCAGAGCGGGAAAAAAAACACCCATGACTGAAGCAGTGCAGTCGAGAAAAGTAGTGCGAGGTTGCAGAACCACGGGAGGATGACGTAGGACGAAGAAACACACCGAGAATGCAAGCAAAGTGGTCCGTGACACTCAACAGGCAACAAACGCGTACATGGTTTGGGGCAGAAATGGCGGCGCTGGCGGTGCAGCACATGGGGAGTCCCCAAACACAGTGTAGAGACACCGCAGCAAGAACAAAGCACGGTGCAACAAAAGAGAAAGAGGACCGGACGGGGAATGGTACCTGCCAAGGAGACAACAAATGCGGGACGAGGGATTCCCCGTAGCAGCACCGAGGGGATGTCACACAGAGGTCGTGTGCCAGCAGGACAAACACAGCAACTACGAGCACAGGAGGTTATTGCCAATGAAAGGTGCACGTACAGATAGGACCACGTTCCTTGTACAGACGTTGTTACAAACGTCGTGATGGGGCCCAATCAGCCTCTTAGAAATGAAGCCGGAGGCACATCGCTTGGTGGGAGGGGGCGAAAGGCTGCTGGAGTGTCGTACGGACCCCACCACTCCACTTTGCTTGCATTCTCGGTGTGTTTCTTGCTTCTTTTGTCTCTACTGTTGTCGATCGCTACCCTCTCCCTTCACTTGCCTTGCGGGACACTCCTATTTCCTTTCTGGAACCCCATGCGCATGCGTTGCGCAGCTGCCGCCTGGTGTTTTTCGGATGGGCGACTTGGTGTTCCTTTTGACTTCTTTTGTTCCGCCTTTCTATCTTCACTGGTACTGGCTGTACAGCGGTGTGAAGTTCATTTTCACACGTTTTCGGCGTTGTCTAGCTCCTCACGGAGGCATCTCTCGGCAAAGTTGAAGGGGCACTTTCGTCTCTATTTCATGGGAGGTATCTGTAGTTTTCGTTTGTACCCTACCTTTAGAATCACCCTGCATATATATAAGAACAGTTACCATGGAAGTCTAGCTGCAAATATTCAAGGAGTTTGTCAATCAGTTAACAGATGATGTACTGACTAATTGATATTACCAAAAAGACAGTGCAACAAGTCACATTTCATATGCCAGCATGCAAGGAATTAAAAGTTTTTTTTAGAGACAGAATTATCTAAAAAGAACTTTTTCTACCCAGATCTCCGAATCTAATGCCTACTGACTTCTTCTTTGGGGCCTATTGAAGGGAAAAGTGTACAAAAATAAACCTCGCACAATTGAGCAAGTCAAAGGCACTATGTGCCAAGAGATTTAAACCATTAATGTCGACACTTTGAGAAAAGTATTACAGAATTTGAAGAAATGCATTCAAGTATGCTTCGGTGTGAATGGAGTCCATTTTCAGCATCGATTATGAGCAGGTTCTCTTTTGCATTGTTGTAATGAATGTATAGTCATTGGAAAAAAATACTTCCCCAATACAGCCTTAATACCAATAGTCTTTTGGGGGAAGTATTTCTTTCCACGACTGTGCACCCTTGATAAAAAGAAACAAAACAACTGCCCACCCTCTAATATTTCAAAGTCTAAATCTGCAAGATGTGACAACAAGGCAGAGCAGTGTAACAAACCTCACATATGAAAAAGTAACATCACCAGTACGTACATCAAAGTCTTAGTAATGTTATAACAGATATGTCATTTATGTATTTATTTATTTATTTTTGACAAATAATTACAGATAATTAAACAACTTTCCATTTATACATTTCACAACACAGTCTTTGCTCCTGCTTCATTCGTGGAAAATTGCTATTACTGCAGATAACTAAGTTCAAGGATTGGTCTTTCGAAATTTGGTGAAAACGTGTGTTGGCTCCAAAAAAATGATAAAATAGATTCAGTTTTCAACTTGATAAACATTATGTACTGAATTTTTGCATAATATGAATTCTGAAGAAAGAAAAAAATCCTAGGGATGGGACCGATTAATCGGTATCGGCCGATATAGGCATATCGGTGTATCGGTTTATCAGTAATATTACCGATTATTTTACTGATCCAATATATCGATAAATATCTGATAATTTAGTGCAAAATTCTGCAATTTTGTTGTAATTTTTATGGATAATCTCCATACCCTACTTTCTAAGAAGTAAATGTCTAAATATGCAATTTCTTTTGCACTGCAGTCACCTTCAAACACACATTTATTAAGGAGATCAATGAACCTTTCAGGTTCTTCAAGGATCACTTCTAATTTTATATCGGATCAGTTATCGGTATCGGTACTTTATCG